>NC_134383.1:1987501-2155835 GCF_035582795.1 Mycteria americana
TTGATGTCATCATTTACTTCAGAAAAGTAAAATGATTATGAAAGTTGTTGCACTGGGCAAGGAAATCACACTGCCAATTCTGCAAATTTCTGTCTTGTGTTTCTGACCAAGCTTCATTTCTAAAATAATCCTAGCACAAAACAGTCTTCTGATTCTGAAGACAGCCAAAAGACTATGTGCCTGGGGTCAGGTTGATATTTTCTTAGCAGTGTTTGACTTTAAATGTACATGTGCATGCTTAAAGTATTAACGTATCAGCCATGTGGTAGCAAATACTAAAGGGCCACATTTACACAATCAGAATTCCAACTAAGCCAGCATTCTCCAGGGCACTTACCCACTTCACATATTTCCTCTGAGTTGCTCCTTAAAGTTAACTGGAGACCCATGTAAAATGAACAAAATTGTTGAAATCTACCTAAATTTACTGTCTAAACATTGCAACTATTCAAAACGTTGCAATTGCGTCCCTGGTATTATACTATAGAGCCCTGTGGATAATGTGTGACATGAATAGTATATTCACATAATCTTTCTAAAAATGCATCTACCTGAGCCTGCAAATATTTAGCCAAACTCTGCTTGCAGATTTCAGTGCAGTCATTCACTAACAGCTGAGTGATAGCCCATAATAGGGGTGGACAAGATAAGGACTTGTTATAGTAGCCAGTACTCCCAAAACTCTTTTGGTACAATCCAGCCATCAGTAAGCTGATTATTTTCTCTGTCTTTGTTTTCCCCGTGAGTTAGAGTAACTGTCTGCATAATGAGAAAATCTGAAGAATCCCTACAGAATAAAATCTGGAATGTCTTATTAGGAGGAAGAAAATAACTGCCTCAATTCCATTCAGAGAAAATCCAAGGTAAATGCCAGTTGTTTCATAGCACTACTTCCAGGGTCAGATCCTTGTGCCATTTTGGCCAACAAAAAAAATCCCAGTAGTGTTAGTGGCATGGTGATTTCACCCTCATTCTTTCCTGCTTGTGTATTGCTCTATATTTCTGCCATGATATTTTTTATTCAGCTAGGAACCTAAACTTTCCTAAAACTCTCCTTCATGCTTCTGTGCATTGTCTAAGGAATTAAGGGAGAACTTTGCTTTATTATTCTGGACAGAGCAGGAGCTGACCCTTTCCCATTGCTAAGCAACACTCCCAGTCTGGTTGAAGCAGCAACTCCTATTTTTGCCACAAAGTAAAGATCAAAATATTCAGCAAAGAGAGCAGAATTGTTTATTTATACCTTTACCATTGCATATGGAACATGCATCTTCCTTGAGAATACTTGTTGCACATTTAAACTGTAATTAACATCTTCCTTTCTAGAGCTCTTCTTCCTCTCACTCTTTTTTAAGCTCTGTGTAATGTGTGTGAAGTTATTTACACCATTATCCCAACATCAAGACAGAAATATAAAAAAATCCAAGAGTAGAGGCTCAAAAACATCTCTGAAGTCAGAAAGAGATTGCCATTGCCTTTCACCCCTTATAGTTTATACTATACTGGTTTGCTTTGGGTCAACAGTTTGCCTGGCTGCCCAGCTTGACAAGCCTCAGGAGGACTTAAATCCACCCAAGCCCTTTCCTATTTTGCCTACCATACAAATGCTCCTGTAATGTGTTATGTTCTATACTTTGGCATAGCTACCTTTCTCAGCACAGCTTCAACAGTGCACTGTAGCTAAGAAGCTGCCAGTGAAGCCTTGGCATTGTATCTGTGCTTGCCTTTGTTGGCTTGAAGGGAACGCTCCTGATTCCTAACCCAGTCTGTCTGTCCCTATAGCCTCTCTACCCACCAGCACACCTTTTTAAGGGAACGTATCTGAAAACTATTGAGTCACAGTGAGGAAGCATTAATCTGTCCTGAGCTATGAAGAAAGAGCTTACCAACTGAGGTCAAGGAGTGTTACATTTTTGCCTTTGCTGTAGACAGTGATCCTGACGACTTCAAAAACAAGATGAATTTTAAATCCTGCATGACTCACTAAAGTACTCACTTCTACTTTACAGCTACAGCCTGACTGACTCCTCCAAGGAAACTCTTCCCTGGGGCCTGCAAGAAAACACCTTGTAGAGGTGCTCCAAGGCCCAGGGGACACTGGGGTTCTGTGACTGTCGAAGATTTTCTACCAAGAATTTTGTAGAGTAGCAGCAGGAAATTGGACATTGCCTTGTTTCACTTTGCCTTAATCCCACTTTAAGGTGCTGGGTGAAAGCTCAGGAGCCTGGTGGTCTTCTAAAAGTATTCACAATATTTGGCTTACCTCATGTTCTTGCTCTCCCTTTATTATTAGCAGTGCTCTTGCCCCATCTTTACAGACATTTGTTTATCAACTGCTATTCTTCATGTTTCTCTTGAGATGAGTGCCAAAGCAGTAGACATGGGCTGAAGCAGTTGCACCATTTTACATAATTTCACTGTATAGGCAGCAACTACCAGGCAGCATTAGTAAGAAAACAAGACTGAAAGCTGGCATTTAAATAGAGGAACACAGCATCCTTAATGGAGCACACTAAGGGTGGGATTCATTTCAGCTGGGTTAATCTCATTCTAAAGCAGATGTCAACAATAGGTCAAATAGAGACACCTGTCAGACGAGCTGTGGGAAGTAGTATAGGTGTAAATATTTTCATTGTAGAGTTTCAAATTTTGGATCACTTCAGCCTGAGCTTTCAGATACAGCTTGGCTTTTATCACTGTTTATCTATCCAGAAGTTGTTATTTTAGAAAGCAGGCCGTGCTTTTATTCTGGAAAATTATCCAGACATTTAACATCAATAGAAATATATTTTCAGCTTCCTTATACAATTAATTTCTGCTCTTTATCATGGAAAGTGGTATTTGAAGAAGGTGAATACTGTCATTCATGATCTGTGGCCTGAATTCAGCTCACCAAGGTTTATGTAATTTGCTGAGGCAGTAAAGTCAGGCACTTAATCTCTGACTCATTCTGAATGGAGGGAGAGAGGTACTTCAGAAGAGAATTTATGCCCCCTAAAATCTGAATGATTTTTTTTTCCTCAGAAATTATATTTTTGTAATAAATTTCTGCTTTTTTCTAAAGTACTTTCTATTATGTAATCAAAATTATTTCAAAATTTGGAATCCGCATGAAACAGGAAATCCAGTTTAATCACAGATCCATTTTTCTGCCCACTGCTCCAATTCATGATTTAACAGTATGGACAAAGTTGCAAAATAATTCATCTTGGTGTAAGAGAGTCGAAGAACATTGTGTGGTCTTACTGCTAGCACAACAATACAATCTTCCAAATTGCATTCTCCATATAAATCACAGAACAAATTGAGCAAATAAAAGCAAATAAAAAAAAATAACAGAAGATTCTGTTTTGCATTTCTGTGGTCTGTTTCCAGTTCACAGCTCTTCAGTCTGAAAACAAGACTAAGGCCATAGCTACAGCCTAGCAAATGGGTCCCCTGCATGTGGTCAAACTCTTGCTATTTGTGTATTTCTGATACTTGTGGGATTTTATTTACAGATGACCTTACATGCTATAGTGTTCATCACAAATGGCATTAACCTCAAAAACTAGACTCACAAGATGCAATGAAAGTTGATCGTGCAGAAGTTCTTAGTCCATGTTTTTAACAAACCTGTTGAGGATGAACAGCACAAGATAGGCAGACTTTTCCTTCAAGGTAAGCTTTACTTTCTTGCTGTGTGAGATTCTCTTGTAGCCAGTGAGATGAATGTTTATTAAAATTTCGATAAATAGTAATTCATAGAAGATAAGAATTTTCTACGTCTGAGTTAGCTTGCCCTCCAAAAGTTATTTTTGGACAGATGTTGCTGAAGTACCAAGTACTGAGTCTTTCTCTTGTTGAGGTACTGCTTTGTCCCCGGTGTCTTTTACACTCAGAGCATGCAACTACAACAGAATCTGTAAAGCAATAATATTAAAGGAATGCTACGAAGAACTACTAGTGGGAAATTCAGAGTGATGTCTAAGCCTCTGGGTTTGAGCAGCTATTCTTTTTCATTCTGCTTATGATTATCGCTGTTATCTTGCGGTTCTTGTGGTTTAGTGATTTGGTCTTACGGTATATATATACTGCAGGAACAAAATTTTGACTGGTGTTTGGAGTATTTAATAAAATAGTTTACTGATAGAAGCCTTTAGATATTACAACACCACAAATATTAACTAATTAATACAGAACACCAATCTATAACCTTAGATGGATAGAAGATCTTTAAACTATGTTGATTTGCACTCTGAGATTAATTTGTCATTAAATATTTTGGTGATACACAGAGATAGGTGTGGTGAGCTGACATTCAGACACCTTTCTAGAACTGCAAAATAATCAAATATGACAAAATTGTTAGCTGGGACTATTTTTTTTCTCTCTCTTTTCAGACTTCATAAGAAAAAAATAATTTTCAGCAATAATTTCTGGAGTTTGTCCCAGGACCTTCTCTTGGAATTTTAGTTTGAAATCAGTTCATGTGAAATTTAGGCTAAAAGTACAACTCACTATATTTTTTTGTAATGCATTTGCCCTAGCTTTTTTTTTGCATGGCCTGTGATCTTTCGTACATCTAGACTGAGTTTCACCTTCTTAATTGACCTCAGAAAAGAAATAATTTTGTATTTCTGGATGTCTTTGTAGATACTTGAGTAATATCCTAGTTTTAAATTGGTGCTTACATATGAATAGAGGCATCACTTTCCATGCTGCCCTCCCCCATCTCTAGCATTACAAAGAGCACTTGTCAGCTGTTTGGTCAGCGCTTGACATAAACAATCACAGATGAGTGCTTCAACACATTTCTCCCTTGAATACTGATCTTGAAGCAAAGATGTCATTTGAAATCAAACATGTTTTTATAAACAAGGAAAGAGAACAAACCTTAAAGGCACCATGTTTGTCTTTGGGGTAGCTTGCGAGGGTACCAATAGCTAACAGTTCCTAGCAGCATCGCCACAGAAGAGATGTTCAAGCCACTGCCCACGCAGAGGAAATCAAGGGAGGCAGAGGATAATTACCTGGTTTGGGCCTTTGCCAGAGGAATTATATCAACACTATACTTGTCATGTATAACATTATGGGATCTTTAATGTTATTAATTTATTATAGTCACTTAGTAAGGTAAGAACACAGGGTTTCTACTTTGTCTATAGGCTGACACCTCTAGCCCCATCAGTGTGACAGCAGGTCAACATATGGCAGTAAAATGTGCCATTCACATCACTACCAAAATACTTTGCACTGTCTAAGAAAGATTCCCTTGTTCTGAAATGAGCTTCATCTGACTGTTTAACCTGCAAGAGTGGACAGCGTCACAACTGAAAACACACTGCTGCAGTAGACAGGAGTGCATTCAGACTGTGCTGCTCATAGAAAGACAGTTTATTCTGTAAACTGATTAACATATTATTCCCACCAGTTTACTGAAGGAAGGAGATTGCTGTGTGGGCTGCCTGTCTGTCTCACTGCACATCTAGGATGTTGCCAGTAGCATTCACTGCTTCAGTGGCCGACTAGTATAAATTTTTCACAGTAAACTTGTGACATTCAGATCAGTAAAAAACAGAGCCCTTGAAGTGGTCTAGCCATGGCATTCACTTCCCGCATTATGTCTATTATATAAAGGAAAATAAAGTAGGATGCACCGTGAATAGCAATGGTAGCACTCAGTGCTGCTGGAACTGGCTGTTCCATTCTGCAGTGCAGCATTCCAAGCTTACAGCATGGGGATGTGCTGCTTTGGAGGAAAAAGCAGCTTGCTTTCTGCTCAGGAGGATACTACCTGAAGGTCACATGAACAGAAGGGAAAGTCCAAGTCAGTCTTCTGCAATGACTTGTAGAAGCATTATATGATCACTGCAGGTGAGGCATGGAAGAAAAAGACCCATATTTTATACTTGGATTTCTGAAATATATTGTTCTGAGCCAGTTGCCCCAGGGTTTTTCTGGAACGTGGTTTTGCTGTGTATTTACACAGAATCTAATGCAGTTGGTTCTCAGGCATGACTGGCAGCCATGGAAGCCACTTCAGAAATAATAATTTTCACGGTCTTCATCACCATCATAATTAGAGTTTTCATTTTTATTTTACATACTTACATGTAGAAAAAAGGCACTAGAGAGCTCAGGAACCTCAAGTTTCTTGACATCAGAAGCAATGTGATCCTGTGGCTGAGCTGAACAGACCTGCTGAGTTCTTGTGTTCACTAATCCATTGCCTGCTGCCTTCTGCTGTGACCTTCTGCAGTACATCACAGTGCTTCAGCCTGTGAAAGGTTCCCATTCTAATTAGCCAAAGTATTTAATAAGGAATGGAAACATTGCTAGTAATTTAACATCTCATTAATGATGTATTGCATTAATGCATGTATCCCTGAAATCAACCATTAATTCAGACAACAAATTTTCTGGTATTGGAAAGATAATGGCTTCCAATTTTCATTGATTTAGCCTCTTGCAAATCTGCAAGACTTTCCATAAGACTAAATTCCATTAGAGTGTACCCTAAGTTGTCTGACTTTACAGAGAACTAAAACACAATGAAAAAAGAGTAGAATTAAAAATAAAAGATTTCACTCTCTCTGCAGAAAGTGACATAGGCCAACGTGGAAAAGTTCAGAATTTGTTACAAGTAGACTGCATTCCGGCAGGCTAGTAAAATGCAATTCCAAAGAGCTGCCTGAGCCAGAATTTTGCTGTGTTATTATCGGGGTACTCAAGGCATAAAATTTGTTAGATGGACTATAGACATACAAGACGTTACTGAAACCATCTGCATCTGGTGTTTCTGCCATTCCAGTATTGCATTAAGTAAAGCTGAGAGGTGGGATGGGGCAAGCTCATGTCCAGCTTGTGGAGCAGTGTAAATTTGAGGTTCTTAGCACTTCATCTAATATGAGGCTAGTCCAAAGTTCAGTGAAGCAAACAAAAAGATTCCCACTGACTTGGTGGAGTTCTGGGCTCCATCAAAAAATGCCAAGATGCCCTGCTGCAAGAGCAGTGGGGAATACTGCTTCTCAAGACTTCTCATGAAGGTACTGAAATAATTGCCCATCCTTCTTATTTGCTGCAGAGCCATTTTTAGGAGTTGTGTTTTGCCTTTTCTATACTGCCGTTCCTGATTAATGTCCTGGCATTTCTATGCATCCCTGAACTGGTGCATTCTCCTGGAAAGAGCTTGAAGCCCTTTGGAATAAGAATCTCTGTACACATTAACTTACGTCATTCTTGGGGAAGGACTAACCAGAGCATGACACTATGGCCTTTTTTACTTGAGATCCTGCATACAATGCCAGGTGGTACTGCCTGCCAGCAGTTCACTATGTCTAGCATGCCATGTAGGCAAGACAGCGTCTCAGCCCTGAATGATCTGCAGGCTCTGAAGGTCCAAACCCAGGTGAGTTTATAAGATACTGAGCTTGGTTTAAATGCAACAACAGAGAAATGGCAAGAGGCAAAATTGTAAATGCGGTGTAAATTTTGCTACTATTTTTGAGTAAGCTTTGCTTTGAGGGTGAATGAGTACTGCTGGAAGGCTCGGGGTCTCTCCTGTGGCTGTGATTTTCCAATTCAGCTCTCAACTGGTGAGAAATACTTGCCTGGTGTTTGTACCTTTGCTTTCCAAAACCTCCTACTGGTATCTCTCTGCCACTAGCTGTAACATCTCAAAACTAAAATCATGATTCATCCTCTCTCAGTGACCCTAGACATGAAATGGAATAGCCAGGGGCACTGTGGTGAAGGGATCAGGGGCTAGATCTTTCTCTGCATACATGATTTGAAACTGTGACTTGCAGGAAGGTCAATAACAAAACCGTTTAAGCAGCAGTTTGAAACCTGAAGGAAAGATGCTTGTCAGCGACAGATGCTGCATGGGTTAAGGGACCCTCTTGACTGAGGCATTAGTTATTAGAGCCAATAGTTTCTGTGCAAAGAGATCACTGCTGAGCATGCTGAGACATAGCCAGGTTCTGCTGCGTTGCAGCCAGCCACATTGTTATCTTCAGCTCTACTCATTGCCTGAAGCATGCTGATGGCTAAACTAAGAGCAGAAATTGCTTTTGGAGACAGAATCTCTGGCCATGTCTTTGGTCAGTAATTGCGTAGCCACTTTTCTTCCCTATTCTTGTTTTAGTGTCCCTCTGCCCCTCATCTGGGAGAGGAAGGTTTCTTATGACCCTGACAGATACTTTGCAATGATCTGGAGACACTCTGGATTGTTTCAGCCCAGCCTCATCTGGTGTGTATTATGAAGTATGTTTTTAGGTGAATACAGGCAGGCATACACATTGCAAGTCCCTTCATCGTCAGTCTGTGGTTTACTCACTTGTCCCCACTGGGCCTTTCAGAATTCAGTTCTTGGTTTGGGCTGGGATGTGGCAGCTATGGAAATTATAATACATTAAGAAACACTGCCAGCCTGCATATAGAGCTCGGAGGGGAGCAGTTAACAGAGGAATGGCCCTTGCTCCCTTACCAGCCTGTGCTAAGGACACACTAGTGTTAGCCAGGGTTCATTATAATGATCACACATCATGCCTCTCTCTGCCAACTTGGCAAGGTGGTGACATTTTTGTTTCAGTGTTTGCCAAACATGCCGGTGCTGCTCTGTGGTTTTTTATGGAGTGTTTCTGAGGATTGGTTGTTCCAGGCTTTTGGCTTCCTGGAGAGTCACAGCACCATCTTCTGCCTACTGCTCCTTTTAGTTCCCCCATCTTCTCTTGTTTTTACACTCCAAGCTTTTCTACACAAACCTATCAGTCATGTTTTCAGACTTCCTGAGTACATTCCTTGCATTTTCCCAGGAACTAATTACGCCATTGTACCACAGCTCTGCCTGGTCTGACAAACTCAAATTCACCTTAACACGAGCATAGGCTCATCCATCAGTGTATGGATTCTGAGACGTGTATGATAATCTTGCATAAGGGTAGGGTCCTAAACTGCGGGAAAGAGAGCGGTCTGATATGCTGTGCAGAGATGAAGGTCATTTGTATTTTGCCCTGGAAATCTATTATTTCCAAAGTCCCTTGGCAGGGAAGTGTAGTTATGATTTGCATTATCACAGTGAAATCCAGTTTCCTGCAGGGATACAGATATTTGGGCTCAGATGTCAGCTTTCCTGTGTTGCTGCTTTAATCCTGGTCCTACTATGCTACTTGTTGTATTTCTCCCAAGAGGAACTTAAGTGAAAGAAGGAAACTGGGGCTTTATATTACATTTCTGCTTCAGTCCTAATTTTTTGAATCCTGACTGAGCTACTTTGATCACAAATTCTTTTGCTCACTGCTGTGGCCACTGGTTCTGAATATCTAGTCTGAGGTATATGGGTTTCTATGAGAAGACAGTACTCCAGTTATGGTCACAGTCACTCAGAAACTCCCTTCCCAAAAGCTGGGCATCTGGGGAAAAAACAATAGCTGAAACTTAGTTGCTACATAGAGAAAAGAATAAAAAAGAAAAAGAAGATCATTCAAAATAAGAACTTTCTGAAACAAAATGGTTAAAGAGTAGTTAATTAATGCATTAGGAATAGATATCTGGATGGAAGCTATTCTGGGTGATTCCTTGGTATGTGAATAAATCAATGATTTTGGTGAAGAGAATGTAATGGAGGACCTTAAGTCCAGTTATTAAACCTGTTTTTCTGTGCTATAGCTGTGTTCATTTCTCCTAGTACCTCTCCAGCTGTAAAGAGCTCTGTCTCTTTGCTACATTTTGCTGGTACAGAGTTTTGCCAAACCAGATACCAAAGGGCTGACAAGACATGAGCACTGTTGGTTAGCCCAGGGTATTGGATATTGCTTGCTGGTGCTGACAACTTCTGTTACTGTGATCAAGCAAAACCCCTGGGAAATTCCATGCTTGGCAGACAGCCCATATCTATAACTAGTGCATACGCTGTAGTCTAACATTAATGTATATCTAAAGCTCCTAAGAAGAAGCATTCTTTTGCACAAAAAAAGCAGACACTACAGATTGTTTTTCAGCATCTCTCTAGGTCACAATGCTGTTCAAAGGTATTATTCTTCTGTATGCTGTCTGGTGCCGTGGTTTAACACCAGCCGTCAACTAAGCACCACATGGCCGTTTGCTCACTACCACCCCGGCAGGATGGGGGAAGAGAATTGGAAGGGTTAAAGTGAGAAAACTTGTGAGTTGAGATAAGAACAGTTTAATAATTGGAATAATAATAGTAATAATAGTAATAATAGTAATAATAGTAGTAGTAATAATAATGATAATAATTATAATATCAATATAATAATAATAATAATAATAATAATAATAATAAGTAATGAAAAGGAAAATAACAAAGAGAGAGAAATAAAACCCAAGAAAGGTAAGTCATGCAAATGAAAACAATTGCTCACCACCAACCAACTGATGCCCAGCCAGTCCCTGAGCAGCAGGCCCCCCCGGCCGACCTTCCCCCTAGTTTTATTGCTGAGCATGACATCATATGGTATGGAATAGCCCTTTGGTCAGTTGGGGTCAGCTGTCCCAGCTGTGTCCCCTCCCAGCTTCTTGTGCCCCCCCAGCCCACTCGCTGGTGGGGTGGGGTGAGGAGCAGAAAAGGCCTTGACTCTGTGTAAGCACTGCTCAGCAATAACTAAAACATCCCTGGGTTATCAACACTGTGTTCAGCACAAATCCAAAACATAGCCCCATACTAGCTACTGTGAAGAAAATTAACTCTATCCCAGCCAAAACCAGCACACTGGCCATCATCTCTTCTACTTTAAGCTCATGCTGGAGTTACTGAAAGACTATTTTTGCTTAAAAAAACACTTGCTGGTAAGTCCAGATGTGAGTGGTCAGCAGCAACTTTCTTCACACAGCAGGTGGTTTAAACTGAAAGCAAGATCCCTGGTTGCAATCTAACATATGTATTGTTTTGGGAATGCAGAACTGGCTCTGTTACTTTAATAGAGTTTGGGCAAACACAAACAGGGAAGCCAGACAAAGTCACCATTTTAAAGCAATTTGGCTTTCCTCTCCTAGGTGAAATATCAAGGGCTAGAAGATGAGTTTGGTAAACAGATTCGAGTCATTGTTCCTTCAAACAGAATTCCCCCAAGAATAAGGAACGTACCCAAGGCCTGTAACATAGCTTAAATCCCAGTTTCCCTCGGGAGCATGATTCTTGTGTTAACCAAATTCACAGGGCTGAATTTCACCCCCAGTTCCTGAGCAACTAAAGTCCTTCTGAAACCCATAAACTACTGGAGCTAGAAAGAGATGGGGAATACTACATTCTGACAGATTAGCAAAATGTCTTAGAGAAGAAAAAAAGAAGAAACAACTTACCCAATGTTTCTCTCAATGTTTCCTTAATGAAAAATGGGCATGGCAGATGAGAATTTTGCCTGAAAAAGCCTTAAATTTCTTTAGACAAAATAGTGCTTTCAAGTCAAGTGACGTCAATGGGAACCTTACCTGCATTGTTGCAGCTGACTTACAGGAAGAACAGGTTCTCCTGACTCACGTGTACCATCCTCTTTCCCTCTTGCCGTAAAAACCTCCCTGCTCTAAGTCCAAAAATGGATGCAACCCTTTCCAAAAGCAATGGACATCGATACAAAGCCAAGAGATGCTGTAGAAATGCTGTAGAGCTTTTAAGACAGACCAACACAATCCTTATGCATTTTCTTTCAGAGAGAAATCAAAACTACAAAAAATATAATGCTCAGGTTGGGATCTGTCTTCTGCTATTTCAGTTGATGTAGGTTTTGACAGTGATTTTTTTGAATCATGATTAGACTCACAATGCACTATTAGAAAAACAGTTCAATGGTCAAATGTGACCATATCTGTGGCCCACTGTGTCCTTGTTATTATCTGTAATGAAAAAAATCTATTAAAATTTGGAGTTAGAAGATAAATAACTGTAATTATATTTCTTGATATCAGCAGCAAACTTCCTACAAAGTTTTAATGTTGTTTTGGTGCTGGGGTTATTTGATAGTGTTAAAAAATAAAACTAAAATAAAGGAACCGTAACTGACAAAACACAGGCTTTCCCCTTCTGCTGCTACCAACATTTAGGAATAAAGACTGTAAACTGTGACCAGGAGACAAAATATTTGGTTCAGAGCAGGTTTAAACTTTGTAAAAGATAACAGCTGAAAGTTGTTGTGTTTGTTTGTGAGTAGTGATTGTGTCCTGGCTACTTTGTAACAACTATGTCAGTAAATACAGCCTTTCTTCTCATTTGTGCCTGAGGAAATGCTGTACTTGCATGAAAATCAAGATTCCTGAGATTTAAGATGGACTGGGCGAGATTTCCCATCCTGTTAATAATTTAGAAGCACCTGCAAACTAGAAAATGGATCTTCTCTTGAGGAAAACACCCCAGTGCCACGTAGGCCCTAGGTTCTCTCAGAAGGGAGGCTTTTTTTTTTTTTAAATGTTTGCTTTTCAGTTGTGGTTTCTTTTGATGAGTTCGTTTGCCTTTGTGTGGTTTGTCTGATTGCAAGGCATTCCTCCACAGAAATAACATAAATATTTACATAGTACCCTACATCAGAAATCTCTTTTATAGTGAGATTTCATCATTTACAGTCTGCAAGTAAAACTTGCAATTAACTGCAACGGGTTGCTGGCGTTAGCATCCAAGAGACATATCAAATTTACAGGGTCTGATGTCACAATGATTGTAGGTTTTTTTTATGTGCATCTCCAGAAAACATGTAGCCTCCATATTGTTAAAGGGCAATTTTGGGCCAAATTTCTAATTGAACACGTCAGCTTCTTATCAGCCAGTGAAACAATACAAAAGTGAGCTCTGTAAAATGTCCCTCTTGTATTAGCTTTGATTTGGCTACAAATAAGCATGGTAGCTGATGGGACAAGGCGCCCACCTGCTTGAACTCATCCCTGGGGAATCTATACACTTCTGAGGGAGACAGTGAGCTTCAAAGCCTGCCGGCCCCAATTAGTACACTTCATTTCACAAGAAAAACACTTGTGCAGGACAACAAGTTTCATCCTCACTCAGACCTTCTGAAATGAATTGCAAGTTACATGAGGAATTTTTTAAAAGAAAGTCCAAAGCTTACAGCGAGCAAGGTACCACTATGCAAATGACATCTCAGGGGCAGGGGTGTGCAGAACTGCTGGGGACAGGCACAGGTTATCTTCCTTAATACCTGCCAAGCTCTGCCTCTCCAAATATCTTTCTTTCCATGTCCCTATCCCATCTTACTTTCCCAGAAAATTTTGGCTTTGGTGAAAAAGTGATGATTTAAACCACCACAGATGAAGGGTAGAAAGCAGTCAGCACCCTTTCTAGCACAGGCCTTCCTGTTGCTATGGCAATGTGTCACAGGAGGCATTGGTCTCAGAGATAAAGTTCAGCTCAGTTGAGCTAAATCTGGGTTTTCTTTGTTCGGATTGTTATCCACTGGTAACAAAGCCTGTTGAATCTTCTTGTGAGGGCTGCTCAGTGTTGGATGGCTGTTTGCCAAGGAGTAGCAGGAAGGACACCCACGCCGCTGAAGACATCAACAGTTTCACTGCATGCTTTCTTTCCACAGAGTGGTTCTGTAGTTAGCGTATCTATAATTTATTACGCTGATCTTTATTAATCTTAGTGGTATTCAAGCACACATTCTGGTAATTCAGTTGCTTCTTATTTTATTTAATACACTAATAAGACTACAGGTACAGCTGGTTTTAGGCAAAGCAGGAAAGATTCCAGAGGTATCTTTTCTTACCATTCCAATGCTTTGCCGTATTTTTGTTGCTGGGTTGTGATTGCATTGTGTGCAATACTAGTGATGCTTTAGTAAACGTTGACTGAAAGCACCTTTTGGAAAACTGTCATCAGCTCTACTGAGCACATTTCCTGCCTCTTTTTGAGGTCTTTCTCTTCAGGGAGTGGTCTTGATGAGAGGTTTCCCTGCACGGTCCCTACCCTGTTGGATTTCATTGAGTAGAGCAGAAGAATCTGACATTGATGCAACATGGAGGTGAAACCAAGATTTCCCAAACATGGAGATAAACCTGTGTGCAGAGGAAGGAAGGACCCAAGATTCCCCTCCAGTATTTTATACATCTATTTTATACATCCAGATGTATTTTATACATCTAGTTTCTGGCTAACAGACAACGCCACTTTACATTGCCCTTTGGATCATGAAACTCCTAATTCCCATGGGCAGAGCTGCCCTTACAGGTGTGGTCACGGCACAGCTCTTGCAGAGTGCTCTCTTGCTGAACCGTGACTCCCTGAAAGCAGACTTCGTCCTTCCCACAGTCTCTGACCAATGATCTGTAGTGAAAGGATGGTTGGGCCTGGATTTCTTCCCTGCTTGTGGGAAGACATATTTGCCCTGGCAGTCTTGCAGGAGCTGCACAGCTGACAGTGTAGCTGTCAGCGTAAACCAGCCTTTATAGTTGCAAGATAAATCTAGAAGAGGTGAGGTAAACACAGTCTACATGCTATCCTCTCAAAGGATTGACAGGAAAGTAGACAGTATTTATTATTAAAAACATTTAATTATTAAATTGAAAAGATATTGACTCATACATCTGAGTGTTTAAGGGACAAAACTCGAAATACTCAAAAATCACATTCAAGCATTGCCTGCCTCTCCCTTCCAGGCCCCCTCCCTGCGGGATACACCACAGTCTGCTCCTTGGGCTGGTCCTGTCATATGCATCTTTCTTGCAAAAGGAAGCAGCAGAGCTGTTTGTTGTCACTCACTGAAGTTTGTTGCTCTGTTACATCTGCTGCTTCCCTCTGGTGTAGTGTGGCTGTCCTCAGGCCTCCTGCTTCTAAAATATAATTTCCTTTGTTTTGCTGAAGCCAGTTGTTTCTGGTAGTCTGTTCTCTTGAGCCTTCTAGCCCTGCAAACTGCTGTGTCAAAATAAAACACAATCCCCTCTACTCCCTCATGCTGGAGATAAAGGAAGCCTGTTTGCACAAGGTGCTGTATTTTCAAATAGAAAGTTCTGCTTAGAACCCAGCAAGAGGTGCAGGGAGGCTGTCAACTCATTTTTCAGTAGAGTTCAAATACGGGCTAACAAATGAGTGCATGGGCCTTTCCAGCACGCATCATTCTGAATTACAGTGACATGTAGATGCATCCTCATGCTGTGAAGAGGGTTTTATCCTCCTCCTTCCCTTCAGGACTCCGCACATTTCAGCCCCTTATCACTTTGTGTCTTCTTTAGACAGTGCGTTGAATTTCCTGTCTGCTAGTTCAGGTTTAAAGTGTTCCGCATGCTTCCTTTCCCCCAGGACAAGGGAGTGTTAGTGGGACAAGGGGTCAGAAAGTCTAGAAACCCCCCTAAGAAATTCACAGTGCCAGAGTCGAGCAGGATTCCTAACTTGGAAAGGACTTGGGGAACTGATAATTTTCTCCTTGCTATCCACCCACCTACCCCACCAAGGGAAAGAGGATCCAATATCATGTGGGTGTGCTTTATGGGAGGAATGCACAACCATGAAAACAAACATGGTCTAGTGATTAAAGTACACATTGAAGAGATCCACAGAGTGCAGGAGGAAGAGGGGTCTGAGAAGGGAAGTGGGAGCTGGCTTCTTTTCCTGGCCACTGATCTGCTGTGTGACCTGGAGCAAATCCCATCTTCTTTCTGTGCCTGCTTTTTTCTTTTAATGTCAAGTGGGATGATGTCCCTTACTTAGTTCCCAGGCAGGGGAGAAAGGCAGACTCATTACTATTTCCCATATTACAGTTACTCTTGGCAGCCACAGTAGAGGTCAGACCCCTTTTAGTGGAACATCTACATGGTGAGAGCCCTTGTCCTGAACATTAGGCAGGCAGAGGAAGGAGCTGTGCCACGTTACAAAAGGGGACAGAGTCTCAGAGGAACAGCATGCTTTACCAAGAAGCCAGTGGCAGAGCTAGGAATGGGACTGTTGACATATGCATCACCACCCAGTCTTTTGAAGCATTCCTCCCCTCAGAGGCAGTATCATTTACTGCCTGCCAGCTGTAGATTTATGTTATTACCAGTTTTTTGGTCACTTCAGACTGTGGCACAGGGGCTAATCAGCAGAGAAGCAGCAGAAATTCTTAGAACGTCATGGCAACAAAATGTGTCGATGTCCTTTTATGAGGCCTTTAAAAAGTGTTTGAGAGCACCAGCAAAGTGTTTTGACACAACAAGTGCAAGGATATGACATGATTGTTCCTCTTCTCTGCGAGATCTAAGGTGCTTTCATGGTATGCTGGGAAAACATACCTGAAGTGCAACAGGCTCCCTTTGGAGCTACCTATCTGCAGTTGTTATCAGGGAAGTGACAGCTTGTACAAAAGTGTCTCTGTTTCTTAGTGCAGAGCATTTGTAACTGACAGGGGATCAGAAACAGCCAGACGCCTTCTGAAATGATGCAGCCACTGCACAAGAATGGGCTGAACACATTTTAAAATGAAACGCTAACAAGTAGGAGTGGAGGGAATGAAAAGTATTGGCTGTTTTGGAGAAAGAAAAATACCAGGGCTTGGGTAAGAAGCACAGCTTACTGACATCAAGATACAACTCCAAAGAGAACACTGTTGTTTACATACACGTGATGGGATGAGAGGTGTTGAAAAGTTGAAAATAGTCTCACCTCTATTCTCATCCTGGCGTGCAGGGTCATTTCTGTCAGGCTGTGGGTTTAACTGTTCTTTGCAGTCTTAGATGATGAGTTCCCCACTGTAGGTATTGCAAGGATTAGTCCATTTGCCAAAATCTGGTGGTGCATTGAAATCCTGCCTGAGTCAGAGCTGAAATGCCATTTCAAGATCTGCAACAGCTGCAGCAGCAATAGGGGAGGTAGAAGGGAACCTGGGAGTTTTATAATGGTGAGAATAATGCTGTTGGCAAACTAGATGGCTAGAAATTACTATTGCTTTAAAGAATCAAAGGAATGCAACTGTTTGTTTACAAGCAAATAAACATAGAAGTAACTAGCAGAGCTGTATAGGACCTAGAGGAATATGTGTCCCACTTGTCCCCTCTCAGAGAATAACTTGTTGGATAATAACCCCAAAGCTGTAGATGCTAGAATGGACATTATTGAACTGGAAGATGCTTACTAATACCAACCTTCGTAAGAAATACCTGTGAAAGTGGGAGAAAGATCAGTGGAGAAGACAGAGAGGTGGGACCGCTCAGCCTTTTGTTGATGACCCAGTTAATCCTCTACACCTTAAACATTTCAAATATTTGATGAATGACTCCCCACACCTTTCAGGCTTGGGCTTTTTTCATCTCCACAGAGAGATGCTGATTTGATAAAGATTTATTTTCTTATGTCTGGTTAATAGTTATCATGGGAAAATAGTATAGCTGTCTTCTGCACATTGAGATGGGTACAAGCATTTCAAACCCATGACAGTGTTAGGTAGTTCTCAGTGTACCTGGCTACCAACAATGCCTACTGTATGATGCTTAGTGTTTTCTTCATTATCAGTCTCAGCAAAGAAACTACAGAGCCACAATTTCTTCTAGTGGTTTGAAGAAACCTCAGGAGGACTCTAGTCCAATCTCTCACAAGGCTGGATGGGGCAAGATTCACATTACCCAAGCCGGGTGGAAATTATCCTATCACTAAGCAATTTAGCTTCCATCTTTACCAGAATGTATCTTTGGACTTAAAGCTGAGAACGCTTTTATGCAAGGAAATTGATAGATTGGATAGAACTCCTCTGCGTGGACACACTAGGTCCTTTCCCTGTTTGTATCTTGGAATTATGGTCATAAATACATGGCACTTCGACTGTAATGAAGGAAGACTTACTGAGTGAAGTGCCAGTGTCTCCACGTGGCTTGTGCAATTATAAATTCTCCTTAATCCATCCTCTAGCATGGATTTATGAAGCAAACACAGTTGTACAAGTGACTCAAAGCCCCATATCTCTCTCAATCTATATGCTGTGTGCTCGCTATCAGGCAGGCAGAAAACTGTACCTTACTGTGCTTATTTATCTCCATAATACAAGTGAAGTCAGAAGGGACTTGGCGACAATAGTTCATTGTTGTTTCTTTAGTTATTTCATGGTGTGCCCTGATGTGGATCTCAAATTCATGAGTGGGGATCACAGGACATGATTTCTTGCTGTAGCAAGACTTGATGACTGCAGAAGCCCCTTCCTGACATATATTTGTAATCCAAACCATTTAAAATCCCTTCGAGAAGAGGCTTTGGGTAGGAGGTTTCTTCCCAAAAATAAATATGAGGGTGGGAGTTACTTCTCTGTTTTTTCATTCTGAGCTAAAAATGAACTTTGTAGAGCATCTCTTCCATTTGGGAAGGGGTGTGTTTTATTATATTAGATAATATCATCTTAATCTGTTACTTTCATATTTGGATTGTCATATATGAGAGTGAGTCTTTTCATACCAGTTTATACATGAGGGAGCATATGGTCTGACACATTCTGTGTGTAGCACTTAAACTAACCGTTGTTCCACATGGACAAATAGGTGGAAATTACCCAGCACTACACTGGAGAGATCGTGCTGTCCAGGCAGTGAGGAGCTGCACTGAGATTTATGAAAGAACCCTTTTTCTGCATATCCTGACTTCATCCAACTCCTCAAAGCCTTCAGTCCTGTTTTGTCTTTCATATTTTTTAGGATTTATAGTGGACACTGTGTCTTCTATGAAGCCACAGTAATAAGCACAATGGACTTTAAACTCAGCTAGAACCTCTGTGGGCTAATGAACACTGAATTTATTACGAATACTTAGGCCTTTCCTCAGAGGCAGAGATGACCCTGCAGATTTAATCTTGCAGCCTTTAAGTGGAAATACTTTTCTGGAGCCAAATCCTTGCTGTACACCCAGTCATTCATCTCCTGGTTGGCAGGGATAACCCATGCCATGTTCTTTTCCAGGTTAAGCAGCACTCACTCATGGGGTGCCAGGCCCCAAGACTCACCAGCCCTGCCTCTGCCTAGGTGAGTAGACTGAGAGCAGGAGTACAGAGCACCCCTCTTCTTTACTCTGCTGCCTGAGGAAGTAGCAGAGGCCTACATCTTGTCTTCTGCTTAGCTGTGTTTTATAGGATGACTACTCACCTCTTTCTAGCTGTATTTTAATTGCCTCTACAGCCACATGATAAATACAAAGCTCAGAGAATCCATTCAGGGAGAAAAACAAAGGACTAGCAATAAAGCTAGCATTTTCTAATGTATTCTTCCTCACAGAGACTTCTGGCGATATACTGGCCTGCATGAACTCATCTTTCAGTGGAGGGAAGATTTGACAGGATTCAGATCATGCACACCTTATCTGTTATACAAATAATAAATATTATTAATAATAAGCAATTACTTCCTCATGTAATTTAGTTTTTAAAGAAGAGCTCAAAGTAACCTTCCTTTTTCCCAAAGTGGCTATGACACAGGTCCCAATGGGGTTGATAAGGATGTAATTGTAGCACTAAGTAATTTATCTGATGTAGAACATTAGAAACTGAAGTGGAGCAGGTTAGCAGAGTGAGTATCACATTGTTTCAAGACCTTTACTGACCTTCAGCTGTTGTGAGAATAATTGTAAAACAGGAAGGTGACTTTTTGCCTTTTAGGTCTAACCTTCACTGGTTTGAGCTCTGGACTTTGTGGGAGAGTTTTACCCTTAAGGTATGCATAGTATTAAAAGCACAAAGCTTTTGGATTGCCTTAGTGGCATAGGTTGATTTAAATTTGCAGGGAGTTAATGAATCTCTCCTCAGTAATGATGGCAGTACTTGAGAAGATTTCCATATTGCTATATTCTTCATGATCCCCAGGGAATGAACAGTAAGCTGCTTTGTAGCAAAGATGCAACACCTTTAGCATGTATCAGACGGTAATATTTAAAGTAATGGCCATGCTAATTCCCTTAAACTCCTTCCTACAAAGCAAGGCCCCTGTGGTACCTGCTGGACAGTGAAGGAAAATGTCTAATGTGATTCCCCTGTGATGGACTGTTTCTGGTTTCAGCTTCATAGAATGCAAATGGTAGTCTAACCGTGCATTTCCAGTTCTGCTAGCTTCATAGGGTCAAATCCTATGAGTCAGGTCCATGGAGAATGGCCTGAAGGCTACCTCCATAACCTCAAGCAACACATTCAGGGATACAGCTGACCCCACAAATCAGTAAAAAAAATACACCAAGGCAGAAACAATGCCAGTTGCAAAAATGTGTGGTAGGGCAGTACGTTTAACAGCTCATAGCTTGCAGTTGGATACAAACATTGAGGAAAACAGAGACACTTTAATATACATCTCTAATGCCAGTTATTCTAAACAACAAGCCTCTAACTCAGGCCACCCAAGCACTTTCCGTGTCCAAGTGTTCTTGCAGAGAGCAGACTTTGATGAGAATGCACACATAATTGCATGTTAGAGTGCCCTTGCAGGGTCAGAGCAAAGCTCCATCTAGCACAGTTTCCTACCTCTGGTACAGGCCAGTAGCAAGTTGCCTTTTTTCTGCCTTTTGAAAAGGAGTTAACCAGGTGCTATGTTATATGACATTTGATGTGAATTACATTAGGATGTGGCCTCCCCCCCACCTTTGTTTTATACTTCTGTATTCAGCAGAAGTAGCAGAATTGGCCTTTGAAAGAGTGAAACCTAGGAGACATGATATCTAGTACTAAAATTGTACTAACGGTTACTACTTGATCCCTGTCTTGAATTAAATTTGGGTTTTGGCTTATATACTGAGCCAGAAATAAGGAAGCACATGTATGGCCATATCCTGGCCAGATAGAGGTATCTGACAGGGCTTTTAGATTTAAGGCCGTTGACTTTTTCTTATTTCTCAACATGGGTGCAACAGAGAATAAATCAAGTAAGTTTTTATATGAACTGGCTTTACATGTCTTTTTATTGGAGTGCATTTCTCTATTAAAATGCAATGTAACAACAAGATAAAATGAAACACTTTTTTTTTTATAGCAAGAAAAGGTAAACATGCAGCCAAATCCTCTTTCCCCCCCCAACACCAAGAAGATTGAGAAAGTCTGTGGTAGAGGCTTTAAATAGCAGTGCAAACACATTCTGGATGTTTTCCAAATATCTAAAATACAAAATCATCATTAACTGCTCTGAATTTCTTACCTCTCCCAGAAACTAACACACTTTGCTTGTTGAATGTTATATTGACTTGGTTTTGTGAAGGAGACACTTGACACAATGGCTTGGTTATAGATTAATAGTCACTGAATAACTCTAGCTCGGAAAACACTTCTAGCTGCTGCAATTCATATCTAAAAGAAATAAAGCCAAAGCTATCATCCAGAAGAGAAGCCAGTGGAGAAATCCATGCTGTGCATTTTGAGGAAAACAAACTTTAGAGACAAGAGGGAATGATTTAATAAAATAGAGAAATTGTCAGATCCCTTATCCCATTCTTTGGAGAGACAAGAAGACTAAAGCAAAGTCATTGGAACTTAGAACTTCTATGTCAAATTAAACATATGCGTCATTGTTTTGCTGATTGGTGGCCCAAGTCCCAGGAATATATAGAAAAAGAAATATATATATATATATTCTGTCCCTGTATTACAGGAGACAAGACATCAAGTTTCCCTCTTACAGCCTACTCAGCCCACACAGTTTTGTTGCATCAGCACTATTTCCAAAGGTAGGAAAGACCACAGTACCAGAACTGTGACCACCTGAGGGGACTGAGTGTGATCTGCTGAAACAGCTATTGGAGAGCAGGAGGTCAAAGGCAAAAAGAAGTAATACAAATGTTGAGAAAGGGAAAAAATGGATTTGTGTTCCTCACTCGGTTGCTAGAAGAGCTTGTCTAGGTGATATGAACAGCAGGTAGAGATGCAGGTCTGGGTTATGGTCATGTCCCACACAACAGAAAGGATTTGCCTATCACATAATTCTCTTCCTGTCTCCTTAGGGTTTTTCTCCTGTTTCCCTTTGCCTGGTGGCCAGGAAGTAAGAACCCATGGATGATGAAACTAGGAAAGAAGCAAAGCTTGTTTGGATTTTGAGTTTTCTTCTTTCCTGGAGACTGGACTTCACTCCATATTTCCTGTGCAGATTGCCTGATGAAAATTGTGGTTTTTTTCTATGTGTACATGAAGAACTGCTGCCTCCATGTGTGGAGGGGGGTGGGGGGAAGTTTTATGGGGAGAAAGGGGGTCTGTAATGCTGAAGATAGTGTCCCTGTGGTCCAGGTGCTGGATGAAGGGTGACAGAGAGAGACGAGGCAGGATTACTATCTTTCAGGTGCTTTACTTTCACTGGGGGCACATGCTTTTCAGACTTACTCTGCGTCCTCTATTTGCTTTCCTGCACCATTAAGGCCTCGCAACAACTTCAGAGCTTTTCTGCCTCCAAAGCACGCAAACTTTACCCGCTTTCCTTCTTTCTTTTTAAATTTAAGAAGTGTCTCCTGAACATTGTCCCTTCAGCTGACAGCTCAGAATTGGGTTCCTGGTGAAGTATTGTGTGGGTCTGAAGTTTGACAGATTAACTTGTGTCTGCATTTTTCTGTCCTAAGGACAAATTGTACAAACTGTAGAATAAATAATTCTTTCTGCCTTCATAGCCTTGTAAAAGCTTCTAGCTCCCATCACACATTATTCCCCGGACAACGCAAGGATGCTGTTAATGTTTGACATCAGATTTTTTTGTATTCATACTTACATGGTAGAAAGGTGGAAGAGCACCAGATAAACTGGACTACCAAAAATTAGGGAGGAGACAGACATGAAGAGTAAATTCTACAACTACATCTTTCATGTAAATATTCAGTACTTGCTTTAGTGGCACCACAGATGTTGACTGTTTATCAGCTTGCTACAAATATAGGCTTTCATTGATAGATGATTACAGTTCAATTTCTGGACTGGCTGAGACTCTGCTGACCTACACCAGCTGAAAATGTGAACCAGCTATTACTACTGCCTCTGACTCTTTGCACTCCAAGGTTAACGGCCTCCTCTCTGCTGTAGTAGTCTCTCAGCCCCATCCATATCCTTATCAGCTACTTTGTCTCTTTGGTCTTCCCATGATTCTCCTTTCACTGCTTTGTGGCCCAGTTTGTAGAACTATTTTTGTTAGCACACAGTCTTCCACTCCCACATTGCAATGGATTAAGAGCTTGTAATTGCTGTTGCTTTAAACTCCTTGTTAAAGAGCTGGTCGAAACAGGTTTAATCAAGACAGCAGCAGCTGCCTGTCTGCAGAAAGGCTCCCAGCATTGGCAACAAGCAGCAGGCGTCTTTAAGAATACATCCCTGTTACCTGTGGGGCCTAGGGCCTTTCAGGGCAGACTAGATGTGCATAAACAAGCCGTTGCTCCCCATAGGCCTTCTTGTGGGATCCTGAGGTGGTGTGGGTTCCTCCCCCCCCCATCACTCCCACCACTGAGATCTCCTTGTGAGTAGAAGCCAGCAGCTTGTCAGCATCACACCATGTGCTCAGTCCAGGCTGTATCAATACACAGCAGACTTGATTGCGTGTGCTTAAACTCTGCCGACTAGGGATTTGGCCACAAACACTCCTTCAGATTTTTCTGAAAAGAAAAAAGACAAACACACCCACAAAAAAACAACAAAAACCCCACAACAATCTTATTTCATCCTAAATATGCAGCTGAAGGATTTTAAAATCTCATATTTCTCACTTTTGTGCCGAGTTCCTCCTTCGCACGGCTGCTTCCTTGCTTCTGCTGCCAGACCGGGGAGGGACTGTGCAAACTTTCCCAGCAGTCTTGCTAGCAGCATTCAACAAATTCCTCCATGGAGAGTCCTTAACAGCAGTCGCCCACAACTCCTCATTGTGCTTGTTCACTCCTCTCCCAGCTGCTGCCAATGCAGAGCCTGTTGACCCACTTCCTCTGTGAGCCTCTTTCTTCTTGGGTTAATTCCCAATGCCTCACAAAAAGTGGGAAACCAAGCTAGCCATAGCATTTGTGCTTCGAAGGGAGCACATCCACGTGAACACACAGCAGGAGCTGAGATTGACTGTTGATGCAACATAACTGTAAGTGCAATGTAAACACTGAGGCAGCACATGATTCGATGCTGAACAGGGCAGGTTGTTCAGTTATAACTGAAATGCAATTCATTAGTCACAATGGTTACTGTAGCAAGCTCAAATGCAGAGAGAGGCAAGGGATGGGAGAAGAGAAGGGAGAGCTGGTCTGTTTTCCCATGATTACTGGCAGGGTAATGGCAGTACCATGGGTGTTCGTCAGCTCCCTCCCTTGCTTGCTCCTTTCCCTGCAAGGACTTTTTGGCAAGTCTGCAATTGACCCTCTCTTCCCCCTTATGAAATCAGGATTTGTAACTTTAATTCTTGCCAGTATCTGCATAGTTATTGCTATTGAATGTCTGTCTCCAAAGTAACCCTCAGTTTCTGTGTGGCTCAAAGTCAAGGTTGCTTGGCCAGCAATACAGTGCCTCAGCCTGGGAGTCCTGGGAATCTTTGTTACTTTCTTTTTGGAAGACCACAGCGAAGAAATTAAAAAGTCTAAGCTGTAGAAGGAAATATTGTTTTCACCCAATATGCAAATAGACTGTGGAACTCCTCACAGCAAGTCCAGAATATGGCAAGATTCGGCAAGGGAGCAGAATTTGCACTTGCCCGAGACAATCCCACATTTGAGGAGGGGTATTTAGTGTCCCATTTAAAAACATTGTCTAACTTCTAGCAACCATGAACAGACCTGACATGCAGCATCTGTTCTCACATCCTTATAAAATGAGGATTCTTGTACTTTTCTTTGGAGCAGAGGACATGGGCTGGGCTGGCTTCAGTGGTTCTTTTGTTTGACACTGCCTTCCCACCTTTCCCCTCAAATAAAAATTTACTATTGCTTCAAATAATGTTATATTTTTGTAGGAAAAAATGCACTGATGGCATGGCCTGAAAGATCAGCGATGAATACTCTGCACAGCCCTGTGGAAAGCTAATGTTTAGGGATCAATTAACCTGTCACACCAGAAGCACCATCATTTTCAATGCAGTCATGCCTGATTTACCTCAGTATGAGAGAAGAATCCCATTCCTTAGTGGTAGGAAGCTGACATGATCCAAATGTTACAGAAAAAGAACATCTGAGAAGCAGACTCCAGGACTCCAAAGAAAAGCTGCATTTCTTCTATCACTTTTGCATAAACTCATTGCCATGATTTTAATCACAAAAACATAAATATGGGATGATGTCATCCTTTACTCTCAGATTTCAGTGCTGTGCAAGGTCTGTGCTGAGATGTTCATGTCTCCCTCTGAGTTTCTTGGGACAGACTGTGACCTGGGAAATTCTGAACAAGCTAGAGGAAGCAGCTGTAGGGGTACTACCCTAGGCTTTACGATCTGTCATCTGATGGTTTTGGAAAGAGCGAGGTGAGGACACATTGGAAAGCTCTAACAAGGTGATGAGACATACCCCAAAACTTCACATCAGTTTTTGTTATGGTTGATTTTCTTCCACAGTACAATGTATGCCAATAACAAAGTTGTCAAAGCATTGGAAATAGCTCAGTAATTGAGGCTGCCATGAAAGATTTTTGAGGAGAAGGGAGAAATTTGTTTGGAACAATGGGATCTTAATTTTAAGGTTTTGAAATCAGATTTCTGTAACTGGACAGCTTTCATTATTAACATGTTGTACACAAAGTTACTTTTCTTCCCTAGCCCTATTTTTCTCCCTCCCTCTCTCCCTTCCTGATCTCATTTGCTGATGCAGATCTCAAATCAGCACACATCAGAAGCTCCCTTGAAAGATAAAACATATTTTCAGTGTCTGAATACGTTCTGGTAGACAGTGAGGCATATCTTAAGCAGGGCAGTTGGGAGCATCTTGATGAAACTGCTTATGGGAGAAAATGCTCAAGGACAAAAGAAAGAGACTTGAAGCTAATGACAAGTGCACATAGACACACAGACTGGATTCAGAAGAATCCTACCTATAGACCTTATCTAGATGGATTCTCAAGCTTCTCTGTTCAGGGATGGGAGAGATGTGGCAATCGTCATACAAAGACAGCCAGGTATGCTCAGCTTAATGGGCGTTTTTCTGCACTAACTTATTCTTTATTGGGTTTAAACAAATTGAGCTGACCTTCTCACATGCTACAACTTAGGATGTGCCCATTGGAATAGTAAATCAACAAGGGAGAACTGCTCTATCCAGACTGAGCCCTAATGTTCAGCATTAGAGTTGCGAGTAAACAAAAAGAGTTATGCTACATCTAACAGCTGGTAGTTTTCAAAGCACGAGGGAGACTTCAGGAAGGCTGGTTGCCTATACAATGAGTAAAGGCTATGTGACCAGATCCATTGCACTGACCTGGAAACACCAACCATTGTCTCCAAAGGACTTAGGCAAAAGTCATGGGGACCTGTGAATGCTTACAGCTTTAGTCAGCATTGATGGGGGCCTCAGATGCTCAGAATTGGTTCTTGGAATGCTTTGGAGTGATTATGGTGTTGCACTCGCAAAAAGAGTCCCAAAATAATAAGAAAAGACACACAAAAAAAATCACACTCATATCACCCACTGTAGATTAAAACTACCCCAGGGCTCTCGCCCCCCTGGCGTCTGTGATAAGAGGCATGGGCATGACACCTGAATGAGACACCCAGAGCAGCCTAAATGCAGGCTGCGTAGCCCATGTGCCAGAGCTGCTGCAGTCTGACCATTCCCACTGATGTGGCCAGCGAGGACGAGAGTTTGGCTTGTCTCAAAACAATGTCAAGGAATAAGAAACTATGGCAGTGTCTGATCTGTACTTCCCAACTCCTTGGTCACCTATAGGGGTAGCTGTCATATGACCTGTCAGCACAGACAATACCAGGTTTTCTCTTTCTGTGGGTATGAAATCAGGGCCTGTGGACCAGACGTGTAGCACACAATGGTATGATCTCTGGTCTCCACAGGCTGAGGACCTTGGCAAATCTACACCAGGTGCCTCCCATGCAGTTTGGATATAGCCCAAAGGAAAAGTTGCCCTTGTGAGAGATTTATCATTGCTAATTGGCCTCTAATGCTTCCATATAACTTGAAGTAGTCCAAAGAGGTCCCACAATGGGGTTGTACAAGCTGAGGGCAGGTCAGACTGTCTATTAAGAGCATTTTAGAAGTATTGTATGTCTTGATGGACTTACCTCATTCCTCAAGACCTTTACAGTCACTCAGAAAATGCCTTTTAGGGGGAGGTAAACCAAGGCCGACTGGCATGATGAATTACATGCGATCCAACTGGTCCTTTCAGATTCTAGTAATAACACTATCAGATTTCCAGCCCCACTTGTCAGCTTGGTAGAGTCCTGGAATGTAAAGGCCAAGATCTGTGTGGTCCAAGCTCCTGGTCTGGGGTTTCTTTCTAGAAGATTGCCTTATCTGCTTACTGTCCTATCTTGAGTTGCGATGGATCCAGTGATGGGGCAATGAGGGCCCACACTGCCCAGACTTTTGCTGATTAAAGTCTCTAACTGTGCCATCTTGGCTTCATTGCAGGCCCAACCGAGGGCATCCTTGACTCTCCTGATATTATTCAAATGTATTTAAGAGTTCTGCTGGAGGCTGTTTTTCTCCTGATACCTCCATCACCTGAACTCATCTTAAGTTTTGCTGCAATGAACCAATTCGCATTTCCACTTTTCTTACACATTGAAGGTAACATGCATTTTCACCAACCAGAACAGCCTCACTGCAGAGCCTCAAGGGGTTAAGGGACATTCACAGGGAACTAACTCTTAAAGGCTGATTATTAGGTAAACACAACAGCTTCCAAGAAACCTCAAGAGAAGTAGGCAACATTTACTACAACAATGATTCTGGTGCTCTGCTAGTCAAAACCTTTCTCATTCAGCAAAATACAGATCAAACACTTGGTGAACTTCTGGCTAAAATGCTGTTAAGTTCTCTCTGGAAGAAACTCTGTCTTAGCTGCAAGTATTGTTTAGATTATGAACACAGTCTGACTTTGAAGCAGTCTAGTCTTCCTGGTTTAGAAGGATGGGGATCTAAATATTCTCTAATTAATCTATTAGTTTTAATTAGATACCACAGCCACTTGTTTTCTAATCTGGAAAATGAGCATTCCAGATGCAAAGGGGAGGATTTCCTTCTTCCTTCCTTTAATTTTTTTTTCCTGCTTAGCAAAATGTTTAAATGATTTGTCAACACAGAAGAAACACAGAAAAAAAAGTGACATTTGATGAAAGATTAAGGAAAATGGGGAAGATTAACAAAGCTTGATAGGCAGGCAATTAAAATAAAAGTGAAGGATCGTTAGTATTCATTACTAGAAAACACAGGCAGGGAGGACTGTGCAGCTGTTGGAAATTCCCAGTATCTGACTGCAGAGAAGTCATTCCAAAAAATAACTTGCTCTTTTTGCTGGTGAAGTTTCCACTGGCAGTTAAGTGGATTAGCTGCTTTTTGTTGCCTCTTCACCCTTCAAGTCTTATCTTGACTAAAGACTGTTTGAAAGGCCTTTGAAATGTGGCACTACTAGGTTCTTGTCAAGGAAGCTCTTGCTTTCAGGAAGGTGAAATGGCTAATAACTCCCAGCAATAGTGACACGTCCTGATTAAATCAAAGTCCAGAGAGGAACAAGCTGCAGTAGAGATGCCAGACAGCAGGTTTTAGAACAGTCAGAAAAGCAAGAAACCAGTAGGTAAACACAGCACTTGAGTCTCCCATTGTCCCAGTTTCTCTCTGTTTTCTCTAATGAGAAGTTATTACAAAAAAGGAAAGAAAAAGAAGGAGGAATATACAAAGTGATAAGGATGAAGTCTGCACCTGTGCAATTATTTCAGGCTTAAAGGAAGACAAGCTTAGTGCAGTCTGCAAATGAAATTTGTGAGAGGGAAACCAGCACTGGATTGGAAGGTGATCTCTGCAGCAGGATTGCTCTAAAGCAATTGCAGACACCAGAGAAGAGTCAGATTGTTGCAGGCAGGGACAAGATCCTGCACTTAAACAGATCCCAGGAGCACAATACACCAGTGGTAACCCACTTCATGGTAGCATGGGAGAGGAACAATAGTTTCCATCACTAAAGTGCAGAAATGCTGGCACATAATCCAAAGCTAGCATAAAAACAAGACACCTTGAACATGGGCCTCGGGTGCCTAGAAAGCCTTTCAAGTGTATCTTGAAAGCAGAGCAACATTGTTTTTGTGCAACATCCCCCAAGGTACCCCAAGACAGAAGAAGATTCAGAAAGTTTGAATTGCTTCTTTCTGAGGGAGGAAACCATATCTGATCTGTTCCTCAAGGACAACTGAAGTACATGAATTGATACTTTGGGCTTTTTTTTTTTTTTTTTTTGAGACGGCAACCAAAACGCATTCCTGTAGATTCCTGAAAGTCTCTGGATGAGGACAGAGGGATTTTATTTTTTTCCCCCGGAATAGTCAGGGGTATGAAGAGAACAGAAATTTCCACCTAGCATCATCTATATCCCTAGGACACTAACACCAGTCTTCCTGGCACCCATTTAACTTAAGCAAACTTGTTAATCAAAAAACAAGCTGATAATCACATACACCACAGAGTGCTAAACGCACAGATATGAATGTGGGATAGAAAAATGAGACAGAAAGCAGGGGGAAGCCTCTCCTGCTAGAGGATAACTCGGAGCCCTGAACAAACAGCAAGAACCACAAACAAACTTAAGGAATTGCACTGGCTGTATCTGGCCAGATCCTCTGCAGGCAGAGATCAGCTTGGCTCCCCAAGTGCCAGTGGGGGCTGTGGTGTTACACCTGTTGTGAACCACACCTGGTCTGCTTCACTGACTGTGCTAATAAGAACTTCTTTTCTAGTTCCTCTTGCTAAAACAGAAAGAAAAATATTTTCTTCAGGATATCTTTCTTTCAAGAAGAGTGAGCTGGAGGGTGTAGGTGGGCCTGTGGATGGCAGCTCTGGGCTCTGCAAGAGAGCCCATCTGTCTTCAAATTATTCCCATGACTTTGTGGCTGTGCATGTTTCTTCTGTATCAATGACTTGTTAAACCTCTGGTTCTGAAAATACCTTGTCTAACGCTTTCTGTGTTACTATAGGGACAGCCATTGTGAATGAGCACCAAGTTAAACCCTGGCCGGACTAACTGAGTTTTGCTCACACCAGTGCTGCCAAACTCCTTCCTGCTAAGTGAGGCTCTTGCTTCAGACTTGCCCTAGTTTTTCACCAGTTGTGGCCTCATGACTCTGCTGCTGAGAGAGAGCACAAATCCTTCCTTGTGCCACGGGGGAAAAAACTAAAACATTGCAGGAACTTCCCACTTGCCCCTCGCTTCCAGTCTTTAAAGTCAGGACCTTTCTGACAATGCTGTCAGTCCCAGCCTAACCCCCACATACCTGAGCTTTTCCCTGTCTTTGATTCTGGAGTCTTTCAGCCCAAGCATTGATTTCCTTCTGCGTACCTTTGGACTCATCACTTTCATGTTTCATAATCTGTGATCTGGCAGATTAGGGGGATTATTTAGGACTAGAGCCTGAATTAACAATGTTACTGACAGACAGAAAAGAGATGAAAACTACCTTGGCTTTTCATCTTCCTGTTGTAAACACAAACTTTGCACTAGAATGTATCTTGTACAGCATTTGAATGGAAACACAGCCAGAGCCTGTTGGACCAACTCCTGGAGCTGATAGTACAAAGCTAAGATCAAAACATATGTGCACAGGGAGGCCTGTGCGCACACTGTGTGTATATATCAACAGACAGACGGAACTTTCTGTGCACACACTGTGCTATATAGCTCTGGGCACAGCCCAATTCAGTGGCTACAGCTTTCATTCCCTTTCTGTTCTTCCACTGAACTGAATCAGCTTTTCCCTGTCAGTAATGGGTCCAAGCTGAAAACAGGAGCTGAAGACCATTCGTGCTGGCTCAGCCAGGGATAAAGCCCTGCTGGGCAGGGTAGCTCTACAAGACTCTACTGCATACAAAGGGCAGTAGTTTCCACTCAGACGAGGCCAGAAATACCCTTGTTTGCAGAAAGAATTTTGCTTTGTGCTCATCTCATCTGGCTAGCCTAGGGGAAGATGGATGAACTGCCACAAAGGATGAAAGAACCTGTAAGTTCCTTGTAAACCCTGTAGTTTGCCAGTCGCTTCCCTGACACAAGTACAGTAAGAACCACTAAACATTTTGCCAGGCCAGCAGCAGCACAGGTGCCAGGCAAACCAGCTATTTTTCTTTCTATCCTGGAGGGGTGAGAGGGCCAGGGTCATCACTTCACACTGTGCAGTCTGTTATCCTGTCAGTAGCTGCTCAGAGTCTCTCCTGATCTGGTCCTGCTGCATCGGCTGTCTTTTTATCAGGGTTCTGGGGCTCTGACATAGCCGCTATGGAGAGATGCAAACTCAGATGGGTGTTAGGAAAGGACGTTATCAGCATGTAGCTGCAAGGAAAGATTTGTTGCTCAAGAATCTTCTTTCCTATACTTTGGAATCTTTTAAAGGGCTCCTTTTCCTGAAACTCTAATCAGCTTGACAGTCTTCTGGTTTGTGTCTGAGCAGGACTGTGTGCTGGTACTTGAGTCACATTTTCTCTCTTTAGAGCTGTTTGTCAGGCTTGTTTGTAAGGTTCAGTAATGTTTGTTCTTTTCCCAAGTGAACACAAAGACAGCTATTCCAGCAGATCCAGTTCACATCAGTTCAGCAATCACCTTTGGTCTTTGTTTCACCCTGAAGTGTTCATGTAACAGATGAACGAGCAAGTGTAAGTAAAGCTTCCCTAGCCTATCCTATCCTGCAGACTTCTCTGTCATTCTTAAATTGGGTTTGGACCCTTTACTTAGCACCCGTCTCTAAAACAGGGCTTTAAGTAGGATTCTGCTTTTTTAGGAAAAAAGCTCTTCATGCCCTGGACTTTGCTACGTGACCTCTATCCCAATGCTCAGTCCTCACTAGACCCATGTTCAAGCCTGAGCTGCCAGTTGTATAAGAAGAGCCAGCCAGTCTCCTTCCCACACAGCAACTCACTGCAGACCCAGGCAGAGTCCCACCAACTTTGTGGCTGCCAGCGTGCATGGGACAAGAAATCTCTTGACTAGAAAGAGAAGCCTGGATAGCCACGTGCAGTTCTATCTTCCCAAGTCTTTCCCTGCGCTTCCCATTGCAAAGATCCAGTAAAATCAGGCAGCAAGGTCATTCTCTGCTGCCTGCTAGTGCTCAAACAAGGCAGCATTTGGTTTTGTTGGGCAGGCCCTTTCATCATGAGAAAGGAAGGGGGAAAAGCTTGCTTTGCAGAGGGAGGTACATGCTGTACTTGGCTGGATACTTCATTAGGAATGAGCTGAGCCGGTAAATGTCTGCTTTCTATTCTTTATTTTGTTCCAGTTTGTTGGAGACCTCCAGACATGCTCCACTTACAGACTATGCCTGCAGAATGGGCTAAATTAGAGGGCTGCTTCAGGGAGATTTTAAGGTGTTTTTGGCCAGGGTGAACTACTGTAGCTCATACACAGAATGTGAGCTTTAAATATGGAAAAAGACAACAACCTAGCTTCAAGTGAGGCTGATAAACCTCTGTGATTTGTTCCGTGGCCCACTGAATCTTCAAAGAAGCAGGAATACATGGCAGCTGCATATATCTGTGAAGTATGCACTTTATAAGTTCATGGAAGAAACGTTTATCAACTTATTTTCTAATTGTGTTAGAGTTTTGAAAGCAGAAATAAGGCTCAGTCTAACCATTTATTTAGGGATACTTCTGTTTTTGTGTGTGCCTAGTACCCTAGGGAGCCAGTGTCTGACTTGTAGCCTACAGACACACAATAATAAGAAGAAATAGATTCTATGAAAGATATAATCAAAGTGATTCAGTCTGAAACAAGAGGCAGGACTTCACACAACACTTTTGGATACTTCCTAATCAGTAACAGCAAAGAACAGCTCTCTTAGCAATACAGAAAAAAGGAGCTCATGTTTGAAACAAAAGACCAGGAATTAAAAAACAGCACACATTATTTCTGGCACAATATTTCTGCAGATTTGCAGACCTTTGGGTACAGCAGTTATCTCTATCCACGAGGAACAAAATGTATGCTCCAAAAGGCTGTTGGGAACCTTTATAGATGCTTATGAATTGTAAGCATATGATGAAAGGTTCTAGAAGAGAGCCATGTTTAAGTACCACAAAGTAGACAGAAAGAATCTGCATTATTTTTGCTCACCATTGATGCTACTCTTCCACTATTTCACCTCTTTTTTTTTCCAGGAATGCTGTTTGAAGCAGAGGTGAATGGTATTAAGACTCACCTTTTATATAAGTATTTCCAGCTTGTCTGTCAGGAAGGTTATAACAAAGGGCAGGGCAAAAGCACAGCTTTTCCAGGTTAGGGTTGTTTTTTTTTTCTTTTTGGCTTCTAACATTTCAGAAGTTCACTTTAGAATGTAAGTGTAACCCAGCTGCAGCTCGCCAGCAGCTGAGTAACCTTGCAGTGGCCTTGCTGTTAGCTGCCTTTGCTTCAGATCCAGGTGGCTTTGGGTGACTCACGCTTCTAATTAATGCCCTTGCCTGTCTAAATGAAGCAGTGCTTTGAAGCTGGAGCCAAACAAATTGGTCCCTAGAGAAGAGAATGATGTGTGGCAATGCTAGTTGCATCATCCAAACAGCATCATCCAAACAGCTAGGCCATTCCACTTCTCACAGCATGGGCTTTTGTGAAAGGAAACTGAAAATGAAGAGAGCCCCTGGGGACCAGGGACATAATACACCTGTGAGCGTGCATCATTAAAGCACTACCACTGTGCTACTGGAGAGGCTTGCTAGGATTTTTCTGTATGTATTTTGTGATTTAAAACCTCTTCCATTTCAAATCAGGTCAGACTAAAATTATATTGAATACTCTGCAGCCCAAGTAAAGAGTGCAGGCAAGAGGGAAATGTGTTTGCATCACTGAAAATGTTTCAAAATTGCAAAGCTTCCAAAAAGATTCCTTAAATACTTGAAGGCTAGTATTAAAGCAAATATCCTTCCCCCTGCTGACTTTGGTGCCTGGTTGTCAGACAGCTGTGGACGAGATCAGTTTTGCAAGGTTAGAGACTCACTGGAGTCTGTGCTGATATGCACAGTCAGTACAAACCTGCCTGGTATTTCCTAGCCCCAGATCACATGTGTGTTGCTTCATTTCTGAGGTGAAGAGAAAACACTATAATTATCTTATTTGTTTGCAGTAGTATTAGTCATTTAGCATGTCACTTCACAGCAAGCTATCGTTACTTTTTTCCCCCCAGGTTTATCAGAAGGCTGGTGTCTGGCTAAGGTCTTGAGCTGCGCTTTAGGAGAGCAGTGTTCTTTTTGTGCGTCCATCACAATTTTTCCATATGAGTCAGGGCAAGTTATTTCGTGTGTCTGCACCCCAGTTTCGTATCAGTAAAATGGGGATAATTACTTTCCCTCTGTCTAGTTTGACTGAAAACACTTGAGAACAAGATCTTCCTTAAATGTGCATGTCCTTGAATAGGGCTGAATGCAGCAGCATTCAACAGAATCATCTGAATCCCAGCTGAATCAAGATGTATCACAAGTGACATACTAACACTAAGGAATTTTCCCTTGGAAACTGGTGGCAGTATTTGGCAGGAAGCAACAGCAAGCTATCCCTCTACATTGCTATGTCCTGTGCTCTGTCATCTTTGAATGGATTATCCCCCAGTGCATGATCTGCCTTATTTTGCCCATGTCCCTTGCCTCAGTGGACTGTGCATCAGCTGTGCAGCTGGGTGAACTTTCTTTTAACATTCACCTGATTAAGGTCTGACTAACAGCTTTTCACTCCCAGCTAGGCCTGTCTAGCAGTAAATGGGGTAGTGTTTTGCCTAACCACAAGCAAAGATGATGAGAAGGATGTCATCCTGCTAAGTCCTGTGGTTCAAAGGCAATATTCTCATATGCCCCCAAACAGCCAAAGCAACATCTTCACATTGCTTGTGTCTCCAGAGATCTTGTGCTTTCCTCATGGACAGCCAAACCTTCCTCACCCCCAGCATCGTGTATCAGCTACAGACTGCCTGCTTTTGTCTTTTACTTGCAAAGGGTGGGATCTCACTTGCCCATGTTTTTGTAAGTTTCTTTTTTTCATCAGAATCATTTCATTCCAGGAACCTTTGCAGGAGACACTGAGAATAACCCATTATTATACTTTGTGGAGGTCATTGCTTTGTATTCTCTACCCCTTTGTCATCTCTTGCTGGTACTCATTAAAAGACTCCCTGTAACACAACCCGTTTTGGATCCAAAGGCTTCTATCCACTCAGGGTTCTCCAAATATGTTTCTTAAGGATTTTTTCTCTATTTTTCTTAAGGAAAATCTGAAGGAGGACAGTCTTACCTGGATTGCCTTCTTGTAATGGTAGTTGGCTGTTAGGACTCTAGCTTCTAATCCTGTTAATTATGAGATGCATATGCTTTTTGGAAGATGAGAAAAAAAGGGGAAGATTGTTCTGCAATAACAGACCTAGCAGAATTTGCATGGCGGAAAAGGACAAAGCAAAATTTCTATGTTGATGAAATGGAAAATCAAGAACCTCTGTGGCCTAAAGATTTGCAGATTTTAAGGACCAATTCTTTTATTGCCTACTCCAGCTAAACTCTGCTGACTTCAATATAGTTTTCTTCTACACTGGACTCAACTGAGAAAGAGGAGAATCAGTTCTGGCAAAATGATAGACTGTGATGATCAAATGGAGCTTCCCACTGAAAATACATCTCTTGTGAAAGATGTCCAGTCATAACCAGGTGTTCAAAAGCAACACAGTCTGTTTGATTATATAAAAAAAAGTATCTTGGTTAGGAAGAAATGTCAGATTTCATTTCATAGAATCAAGGCTGAAGTGTGGCAATTGTGCCTGCAGCCTTAGCTGTGCAACTTCCCTTAGCACTGATGAAAGATGAATGGCAGAGACCCAGGACATGGAGCCATGTCTAGATTCCCTCCACTTTTACATCACTACAAGGCAAAACTGCACTTATTGAAAACCCTACAACCATTACATGGCTTCAGTTGCTAAAACTGCCACTACACTTGCAAAATTATTGGCAGCTACAGGACAGGACAAAAACAGTTTTCTTGGAGCTGGAAGCAAGGGAGATGGGGAGAAAGGAGCACAGCTATGACAAAGAATCTCAGAGCATGTGTTGAGGCCAAAACAAGATCAGGAGCTAAACAGAAGCTCTTCAAAAAATACCAGGGTTCCCTGCAAACAAGCTTTTCCTGTCTCTGGATAGGATCCACATGCAGGAATTTGAGTGTGCCACGGTCCCTAGAACAGGATCAGCATTCTTCACAGCCACTACTGTATTGCTAATTACTTTTAATAAATGCATGCTATGGAAATCACACTTAATTTATGCCCAAATTAAGCCACATAGTTTCTATTATTTTCCTCAGCCACTTCATGTATAAAGAAAAAGCTTATCAATACTAACTAAATGAGATCAGCTTGTTTGCAGACTCACTCCCTAAGCTAAGCATGGGGGCTTTTCAGAAAATTCCTTATAAAAGGTTATGGTGTTTGAAGTTGGGTGACTGGAGATTTTATTTCTGTGAGGAGTAGTAACTGCCTTACCACATGGTATCAAATATCTTCTGTATATGCATAGAAATCCTGTATGCAGCTGTGCTAAGATGTTCCTTGAGGTTTCAATCTGCAGTACTTTCAGACTTTCCACTGATTAGTTATGGACTTTGCCATATGATAAGACTGTATACTTCCCTTTGCAGGAAACACATATCTGGATTATTATTTTTTTCATTTTCATTCCAATGTCTTGTTGCTAAAAAGACCAAATTTCTTCACTTGACTGCAAAAGGTAATGAATTTCAAGGAGGAAAAACTAGAAATGCTAAATTTTTTTGGTGCAGAAGCTGTGTTTTCCAAAACGTCTTTTCTGCTCTTTCTGAAGAGAGGTACCTACATTCATGTACAGTTTCTTAGATTTGTAGAGCAAAGCTCTGAACCCATCATTCAGCCATGGTGTTCTCTATCATACTGTGTAAATTATGTATGAAGTTACAGAGGTGTGTGAGCATTTATAACTACAATATTCTGGAAGTGGCAGAGCGCTGCAGCCAGGCTGGCCAAACAAATCAGTCAGATGACATTCAGAGGTGTTTCAAGGAAAAACACGGACCTCTTCCTAAAGACTTCCTAGTCAAAATTTATGTTGAATTAAGGACAAACACGAAAAAAAAAATAAAAGACACTCTTCCCAGAGGTTTCTCTGCCTTGTTTATTCTCCATCCAAGGTACCAAATTCACTCCTCACTCCCAACAAATAATCAAGTTATTCGGAAACCCCCATCCAAAACATCCTCCTGTGTCACACAGAACTGAACAGGTTCGGGGGGAAAAAGGTCTCTTTTAGCATGGTAACAAGCTCTATTGCTTAATAAATTATGGGCCTTTTGTTCTGTACAACCAGCATAAGAAAACCAGTGGATGTTATACTGGAAAAGAAATGTTTCATTTGCAGAGTCAATGGTTCAGCACACAGTACATTTTTACAACTCTTTCAGGTACCGTCATGCCTTATAAAATGATACATCAACCTCAAGTCTGTTGGAAGAAGAAGCCTCAGCCTAGTCAGGGGTTGGGGTGTCTAGGACAGAGCTGCATTAGTAAAGCACTCTAAAGACCTATGGAAAAAATTGTTTATGCCTAATTCAGGAGGGATCTGACGGAACATGGTCTGGATCTGGCTTGGAAAACATCAGCAGCTCGGAAGCTGTATTTTACATGCAATCAACCTTAGGTAACAGAATAACTCCTTGGTGCTCTGTGTATATATGTACAACTTAGCTTACATAATAGGCAGCTTGAATTTTCATTGGGAATCAAATTACCATTAAGGATTTTGATGTTGTCATTGCTATAGCACCTGGCAAATAGTTTATAGAGCTTTGTTCAGGGAAAGTGAGCAAGGTGAAACCCCTGAATTGGTGGCAAGCTGGCATTTTCCACTCTTTTTTAAAATAGAAGAGGAAAAAAATGGTCTATTATGATCGGAAGTCATAATGATATTTTCCCTGAAGGCAATAATAAATTTTTGAGATTAAATGGAAGCCCCTCCCTCAACCCTTGTTCTTCCATGGTTTTAGGAAATCACAAGAAAAACATAAATTTTTTTGTATGGTTTTGTCAGCAACAGGAGTTTTTAGGGCAGGATTGTATGATTTTACAATGGAGATCATATTTTAAATCAGCTAGAGCTTTTTTCTTGACACGATGCTTTTAAAGTCACCTCTTACCATCTGTTTTGTTTCATTTCCGCAGTAATGATGCCCATTCATTTAAAAGTGACCACCCAGAGATTCCTTTAACAGGGCAGCTATTCCAAACACTGCATCAATTCCATCTGATTAGGGATATAATGATTAAGGCAAATGAATTTATTACTTTGATAGAGCTTGCTGGGTTTTGCTACAACTGCCTGTACAAATGCTTCTGTTTCAACAGCATGAGGCTGTCTTCAGCAGTGCAAATTACTGATTAAAATGGTCACCTCTCCCACAACAGATGCATTTTTCACCTGAATACAGCTCAAAAATTTAGTAATTTATGCCTCATAATGTTTGTGTTACTTCATGCACTGGAAGGCTTGAAAAACCTGGAAAGCGGAGTCCCGTCATGCCGAGGAGACAGCTTGATTTTGATTGAATGGTAGGCTTGGAGTTAGCTGCTTTGTGTTGATAGAGTTCAAAAAAAGATATGAAATTCTCTAACAGCTGCTGCTGGCAGTGAAATCCTGAACACAGTTGTTTCTCTCCTGTCCTGAAATGAGGGGCCTGGTTACTTTGACAGATTTGTACTGTGCTCTGTTTACACAGCATTCACAGTCCCACCAATGCTCAGTAAGATGCAGTTCCTCACTCCCACTCATTCCTTGCCCAGCACAGCCTCCTTCATGATCCATTTCTGCAAGCTTTTCCTGTGCAGAGCTCCTGTTTGGCATTTGGAAATGCTGCCCTGTAGTCCTGGAGCTGGAAGGACTGAGCATCTAATTCTCACTGAGGAAGAAGTGCAAGGGCACTCGCTGTTTTCATTGCAGTGAAATGAAGACGTCCTTTCTATTTACTCACCATTTTCTATCTTTACAAAGGCTCTGTTCTGTTACTTGATGGGGAGACATACATTTTCCTTGGCATGGTCAAAGCAAAGATGAGCCCAAACTGCCACCTGTGACTCTTATGACTTGGAAATATTTGGAATCTTGAGACAAGCTGCACAGATCTTGAGTGGATCTTGTTCAGATGCTTCCCACCTCCTGCCTGGATTTCCCTCACACTGAGCTCCGCTCCAAGCCCTCTTACTCATGTCACAAGTGCCTTAATTCTCGCAGTGCACAGGGAGACCATTCACATTCACTTTCCCTAATTAACAAGATGATAAACAGTCATTGCTTTTTTCATCCTTACCTTGAAATACAGTTTTTGGCTTAGGCTTTCAGGGTATCATCTCTGTGCCAAGGACTATCTGTATGTTGTTAGTAGGCCCATCACTTAAAAATCTTTGTCCCCAGTGAATCACATACTTGACAGAAACTGTATTCTCCAAAGGCTGTTCTCATGAAATGAATGCGTTATGCTGATTCTTGCAAACCGCAGTTTATTTTCTCCCAGCTGGTCTTAGCAGTTAAACAGCAGCAGGTGACAATTTTTACTATTCCTTGAGACTTTAGAAAAGCTATGAACTAACGGCAGCACTTTGGTGCTAGGCACTGGTGATATCTCTCTTGTCCTTCATGGCATGACTTACTAGTGTTTTCTTTTTTTCCCCATCTATAGTTCCAGATGAGCTAGAGCTTTTTGTATCTGTTATGGACCAACATGGTTCAAGATTCTTTCAGAGTAACTGTTGATGTAAATAACCTAGATAATCTTGTCTGACTGCACTATTATTGGGAAACAAATTCTCCCAGTTTTTGTGTAATGCAAAGCATCAAACTGGTTAATTCCCATACTCGACAAATGTGAATTACACTCTGCATGGTAGCTGAAAGTTAGTTAAGGCTACTATTGGAAATAATCAGACACCTTCAAATCTCTTATCCTTCCCAGTGCAATGTAAACAACTGTACCAGTCCCCAAAATGCCACCCTAGTGACAGAAAAGCTTTCAGCTGTCACTCCTCCCAATTCCCCCATCTCTAATCAAAGACATTAGGAAAGCTACGGACACCTTCCCTTCCCAGGTTTTCCAGAACATTTTATACTTTCTAAAATCCTTTTATTAATCTGAAGATATGACTAGCCTTAGGTAATGAAATGCATTATTAAACATTATTAAATGTATTAATCAACTGCATTTATTGAACTATGGTAGCAGACAATATAGATGTTTTTAGCAGCTCCAGAATATTTAAGAAGATTCTCTAGGTGGAGGTTTAGGTTCCCGGGACATAAAATGCTGTAGATGACTGTAGATGTGCTTGGTCAAAGAAACATATGGCCCCCATTTAAAATGATAATGCTACACTTCTTTGCACTCACTGACTGCCTGGTTGTCAAGTCCACCACAAGTGCAGTGAGATCCAGACAGGCAGCAGGAGATTAGTTGGAGTCTGGTGAGCCTTGAAAATATTCCAAAGTGCCACAAACCAGTGTTGCCAATGTGAATGACATGACATGACATCTCCTGCCAGCCAGCCAGCAGCTGGTTATATTGGTGATATGTTAATGCTGACTGGTATTTGGGGAGGGAAGGAGCCTCAGCTGCTCTTGTGTTGGAATGCAGGGCTGAAGGATGTTTGAAGAACTGATCATGAGCAATATTCTGCAGCAAGACCACTTGTTCACGTAAAGACACCTGATGTCTCTGTCACAAGAGGATGCTGGCTGGAAGAAGAGAAAGACACAGACTGGGAGCTGGAAAAAGAGAGATGGGGGAAAGTTGCAGCAATGGAAACAAGGCATTTGAGTTTGCCCCCAAGGGTGGCAATGCTGAAGATACTTGCCTATGTGGGTCACATAGGTGTGCAATGTTTGGATGTGTGTCCTTTCTGAAAATTAAAGGCTGAGGCTGATTAGCTATGAGAACAATCTGAACTATGTTCAGGTTAATTCCACTCCTTGTTTGCAAGTGTGAGTTTAATGACTAGAGAGAGAAGGTGCAGGACTTCCATTTTGTTCAGTATTTACTGCCTTCCCCACAGTTTCTGTCAGGGCTCATTTGATAAGGAAGAGTACCACCAGCAGCTATAAAAATTGTGAAAGCCTGGACTTCTTCCTTCTGCCACCCCCTCCCACTTGCCAAAACCCACTACTTTTAGCTTTCTTTAAGAACGTTAATATTTTCCTTATCTTTTTGCTTCCTGTTAAAATCCACATGGCTGTCTTTCTGGATTATCACCAGGACATGCAATCCAAATCCTTCATGCTCCACAGGTGGAGAGCAAAATCTACAGCCGGAAGAGATGTAAGGATGGCTTAGCTTCCCACAATTGCTGGTCCTTTTTTGCACTAAGTTTGCAGAGTTGATGCCTTCACTGCTATATGTTCAGCACATTAATTCAGTTCATATTCTCTGGGCCTAGTGGAGAACTCTCTGACAAGGTAACCTATGCTTTTGTCCCTTTGATAAATGGTGTACCATTTTTAGAGTATCTTCTCGATATCTCTTTCAAGGCCCAAAGCAACCAACACATATCTTTTTAATATCTAGGGTGAACTCCTCTCAGGGTTGAACATCCCCAATCATAACATTTTCTCATTCATCAGTTTCAGTTTTTGCTCCATCTGGAAATGACATCCTAATATTTGCACCTATGCCTTGCTGTCTGTGCTGCCAAGTTCCTTACTGATATTGGTCACTTTATCACAAATGACAACTCTGTGGATGAAGTGAGGCAATCAATCAGTGCTGGACAAAGGCTGCATGAAGCTTTGAGCCCTGTGGTTCACAGATCATGGTTTGCATGTTGGGATAGCCAAGTAGATTTTCAGTTTTAGCTTCTTTGGAGATAATCTGGGTCTGGAATAACTTTCATTAGCTTCTGTATAATTCTGAAGCAGTGGATGATGTTTTCCACACATACTGGGCAGCTGTATTACAAATAGACCAGTGAACTCTCATTTAATCTAAAAGAAGAAGGTGCATGGGCATCTTGGTGTCTGGGGTAGTAGCTGATTTTTCTACTATTTTCAAAACTAACTGGAATCTTGTAAAATGCCCTCTTCCCTTTAGCTCTTTCCTTTGTGAATGTTATACCATGAAGGAGAAGTTTTAATGGCATGTGTGAGTTCTAAATCCCTGTGTTTAAATTGCACCCTGCTCAATACTTCTGATTTCTGGTTCAAAAGTGAGAGAGTAACGCTCCTTATACAGTGAACACAGAGGACAAGGTAGAATTTAGGTTATCTGAATATGGTCTCAAGGATATCCCAAGTGTGGGACCTTGGTGGTACTCTGTACATCCTCTACACCTAAGTGTTTTAAACCACTGAGCATCTGTCATGACCACCTGTTCTTCCCTTTCCTGAGCTCAGCTTTACAGAAGGGCTTCGGAAAGAATGCATTTTGAATCACTTGGCCATTTGCTTCTGCTAGTATGACTTGCTGGCTCAGTGAAACCCAGGAGCCACTCACATACAACAAAACTCTTATTTATCCTGAGAGGGATCATCTGTGCCAGCTCATCCACTTATTGCCAGAAACATCATCTGATTCATGAGCAATTGCTGCAAAGCAAAGCAATGAACCAATTCTTGACTGCAAATCAGAAACTGGGATACTTCCCACAAATGTTACAACTCTTTGCAAGGGCTATCTTCGTATGTAAGCACTGTATTACTTCATGCCTGCCCTCGGGGTGGTATCTGCTCTACAACTGTGCCACTCCAAAAAGACATCCAACATCACCTGCCTTAAGGACCAGTGAGATCTCTGGCAGGCTGAATTCAGGCTACTTACATGGGAAACATGAAATGTGTGGAGTTAGTTCTTGCAAGCACTTTGATTCTGGACTGATCCTGAAATCAGCTACCTGAGGTCCAGGCTTACTCAGCCTTCATGATTCATTTTTCATTTATGAATTGAGAAAACTGGTTAAAACCAGAAACTTGGCAGCAACAGGGCAAAGAAATATCCCTTAAACTGAAAACACAAGAACTGGAGTGTAAGCAGAGCGTAAGTTATAAAGACAGTATCTTTCTCTTGCAATTGCATGTGTTGTTTATTCCAAAGTTTTCCCTGCAGTTGAACTAGATGGAAAGAGAAGAACAAGTTCTAACAGAGCACTTATGTCGCAGAAGCAGTCTCTTCTGGTGCAATACTCACTCGGCCATCTGTGAAATTAAGAACATTAAAGGTATTCTCACTGGAGCTCCCTGACTCTTCCTAAGCTTAGAGAAATGCTGAGGTGGGAAATATTTCTTCCCAGAGCCTCTTGATTGAATCCATGTGGAAATCTCTACCTGACAATTAGGCTCACATGCATGAACTAGAGCACAGTTCCCTAGTGAGTTGCTGCTCTGGAAATTTAACTCTTGGAAGAAATGTTTGCCCCTTTCTTGGAGGCACCCTTCTTTCAAATATTCTGGATAAAATAATCCCTGTGTATCAATTGCTGACAGAAGATGTGACACAGGAGAAGACCAGAAGTAAAGATCACATTCACCATGGGTTACTCTTACTGTGTCATTTCACTAGAGGTCACATGTAAGAGATGGACATGGACTATGCTCTTGCTGGTGCTAGGTAAGAACTGGATGGGTATGCTTGAACTGCAGGCAATTTGCACTTTGATGGCTCTCTGAATGAAGGCTGGGCCCATCCAAGTCTCCAAGCAATACAAAAACAAGTAAATGTCTCTTTGAGGCAATGAGAGGATTTGCCACTAAAATGTTTGAGTGAGATGAATCTACAGGACTAGGAAACCTGGCAATATTCTGTGATTGAGAGAAGAGCGTGCTTCTTCAGCAAAGAAACATTCCAAAAGATTGGCCAGGAAATAAATGCCAGCAGTCTTTGAGAGATCAAAACTTCTTAGCCTCATGCATAGGGGAAAGAAAGCTTCCATGTCACACACAGCTATAAGTCACAGCTCCCAAGGCAAAAGCAACTTTCTCTGCTCACAGACAGGATGCTCTTCCACAACAGCTATGCAGGTGTTTTTCACTTATTGTCATTTGCCAGTCTTGGGCTACAACTTCAACCTGTTTACAAAGTCTAAACCTGTTCAGAAGATGTGAGTGGTGCTCAGAACCACAGCTCTCAAGAAAATGCAAAGACAGTATTTGTACAGGCTTGGTTTGGATCCTCTGTTTTGGATAACAAAGAGAGCCTTGGGATCTGTACTTGAGCCTGTGGCAAAGAGATTTTAATCTCCTAAAAATAAAGGCTGTAGCATCATATGGTGCTAGTCTCTTATCTCAGAATTATTCCATGGAAGCCAATAGGACAAGAACCAGTAGCTGGCTGAAAATTCAGAATGAGACCTTAGAAGAAGTTTACCTGTCCTCAACAAGAAAACTACTTTTGCAGCTCCAGTTCTCTCTAATCTTTGCCTTGCTCTCCATCCTAATCACACCCTTGAATATACAACAATCAACCACAAATGACTGCAAATTCAGAAGCTGGACTTGGCAGGAACTAGTCCCTCAGCTTATCTCTTATTTCATGCTGGACTTGGTTCTTCAGCTACTATTCCTACAATCCCTGTCTCAGTTCTCACCCTTTACTTTTAACTGAAACACTTCTGCCTCAGAGTAATCCTTTTTATTGTAGCCCTATCTCAGCTGCTTTTTTTCCTCTTGAGATTCCATAGTGTTGTGTTTATCTAATGTAAATGTGAGGGATTTTCAGCTGATGTAGGTGAACTGTAGCAATATCAGCAGAGCTGTGATTATTTACACTTTCTCAGTTCTGACCAAATATGAGTAGCTACAATAACTTACTGTTTCATGTCTGCTGGAGTGTTTTGTGGCCATCACTTTGCATCCATTGCTTTTATAGGGAAAAGAATGTGCTTTCAGCTAGTTACACTTTGGTTCAATTTCTGATAGCATGACTGCTGTGTAATGGAGACATGCAGAGGTGAATCACACCACAGCTATTTTGGCCTGAAAACTGATCCTTGTGGTGAGACACACTCACTGACACTAGGGGAGTCATCACTGGAGCAGGTGGTTTGGGTCTCTGCAGGACCAGGCTGGTAGTATTCAAGAGAGACTACTATCTTTCTATGAGCAACCATTTCCATGCAGTGTTAGAGGAAACAATCCTCTTCTCTCCAGTTTCAAGCCTTGCCTACAGGCAAGGTGCCATTCAAGCCTCTTTGAGAAGCATTAGGAGGGAGCTACATGTCTGGAAAAGGGGGAGCTCTGATCCTGGCCTCCTGCTGCCCCCCGATCTCTCAATCCCATTTCTTTGACCTTGCAATACGGCCATTTCAAATCTAAGCCTAGTCTCTTTGCCAAGTCATCTGTTAAATATTGGGGGAATGTTCAAAGTGAACAACATATCTATCCTTTCAAAGCAAATGATAGGTTTGTTTCCAACCAAGCCCCGTTCTGCTGTGATTTATTCTTGTAGTCTATATCTCTCTTTCCTTTTTTAAAAACTTATTGAATGCAGATGATGTATTTTTGACATGATTGATTTTGACCTGAATGTGCCTGAGCTAAATGAATCAACGTTGCCAATTTCCCCTGCCTGTGACTAAAGAACAGCCAAGTTGATAAGGGCATTCTTCTTTCAATTGAAATGTTATAGCAATAGCCCTTGTTTTCCAGCCGAGGAGTCATCTGCATTGTATGAAACTGCACTCTGTGAAATGGTGGAAATTTCATAGAGGAAAACTAGGGGTGTTGTATTTCCTTTAGATTCAGCTTTCACCTGTTCCAAGGCAGTTTAGTCCAGGCTAAAAAAGAAAGTCAGGTGGATTGATACAGGCTACTTCCACCCCTTACGGCTGTCGCTCTGAGCTTCTAGGAGACAGGCTGCTCATGAGTATTTCCATCTGAGTCTGGAGGCACTGGCCTTTTTGTGAGAAATTCTGTTGTCTTGCAACACTTTCACCTTTGTATTGCAGCCTACAGAGGCTCAATTAAACAACTCAACTTACTGTTGCTTCTCTGAGCTCAGATCCTTGGGGATTTTTGTTTCCTGGCAAAGTCAGCTGCACCTTGGAAATGCAAAGTTCCCAGATTAAGAGTAGGTGCCTAGGACACAATCAATGTTGTTTGCTCAGTTTTTAAGCAGAAGGAGGGGAATGCTCTGGGATCCGTACTGGTATTGCGCAACATCAGAACTGTAAGCGCTCTCCTACATATGGCCCAAATCTTTGCTAACAGGAGGAAGAGGTGTTTGGAGTCTGTTTCCCTCGGGCTAATGCAGAAGTGAAGACTGCCTTCCTCCTTAGGCTTTGGGCTGACCTGCTCTTCCCACCTCATTGCTGATAAAGATCCCCCTAGGGCTGAGGTTTTTCTCAGTTCCTTGCTGATGGAACTGTATCAGAATTGCAGTGTGCCTGGTTATAATATAGGCTTGCAGATTTTTCATTTCCCAGCTGCTACCTACTTTTCTTCCACTTTTTGCTTCTTCTTCAAGTATCCGAGTCACTCCTTCTCTCCCAGTAGCTCTTATTGGTGATGTGGAGGACGTAAAGGAGCAGATCTGCTCTTGGATCTTATCACTCCTTGCTTGCTGTTTTACTTCTGTGTGAATTTTGTGCGTCAGGCCCCAATATCACTTTGTTCAGTCTATTCTGCTCTGCAGAGCGAACATTAAGCATCTTGCCTCTCCATCCTGTGACTTGAGTACGCAAAGGAAACCAACAGCATGTTTCTGTACAGAAGTTTATCAAGCAATTATAAACTGAGGTTCGCAAAAATGAGAAGGTTTTTGCAGGAAAACAGCTTCTGGAGCCAGCCACTGGAGGGAGCCACTGGAAGGAGGCTGGACTTGGGCAATACCAGTTAAAACGCAACTTAAAACACCTTGCGACTCACAGTTGCTCCTTGCTCCAAACACGCAGGTCCATGAGTTGGGAAGGGATATAAATATGCAAGGCGTGAGAATCTTAAAACCTGCAGGTTTCTCACAGAGAAAGCCCAGGTAATCAAAATCATCTTGTCAGAGACCTAAGGATGAAAATCAACTCAGGTCTAGTTCAATCAATAGGATTTGCTCCTAATACGGTAGGAAACACACAGTAGCTATGATAAAGCCAAGGGGAAGAAAGAGGTGGTAAGTATTCAGGTAAAGAAGAAGTGTAAAGGAAGTGAGGGCTGAGTGTTAGTGGCAAGAGGAACCTGTTTGGAGAAACTGCATCAGCAAGGTGCCAGATATGCCCCTGCATGGACTGTCTGTTCTAGAATAAAGTGATTTGATTCCAGGCTAAACGCTGCTTTGTGATCAGAAACAAGTGCCCAAATATGCTACTAGCTAAAACAAGTTATTTTTCCAGGGGGAACCATATTTTTTTTCCTTGTCATTCCGAGAAATTCTCCTATTTCACTTCCCAGTTCATCAGGTGATATTACATCCTATGCAGATAGAGAGGGAGGTCAGCAGTAAAGGTATCTTTGGAAATTCTGAAATATTTTGACAAAGTGTGTGCAAACAGTATGGTGTAGATGTTGCTATGAAGCTAAGGCTGGAAGAAATGTCCACACTCTGTGAACAACAATAAAGATCTACGGGTTTGTGAGGAAGTGTGTTCCTACCAGTTCTTGCAGTCCTTGTCCCTCTGTGTGCTGGCAATCTGGATGGCAGAGGTGAGAACAGACCTTTCTCAAAGGCAGCTCTTTGCAAGCAACAGCTCTGCTCACTCCTTGTCTTCTTGATCCCTGCAGTTGTTCAGCAGGAGCAGCATCGCAACAACAGCAATCTGGAGTCACAGCAGGGGTGTTGCAGTGGCTCAGCCACAGCAAGGTAATACTGAAGATGCTCACCCTGCACATGCTGCCACTCAGCCCACAATGAAGTGCCTTATATCACCCCCAGGGAAACCTCTGCTCCCAATCTGGCCTGTGCTTAGAAAAAACAGAGAGCTATTGCAGATGCAGATGCTTAAGGAAGAATATAGGAATAGGGCAAGAAAGTAGAGATTCCTCCCAGTATTTCCCCATTTCTCCCAGCTTCCAGTGGGCTGTGGTTTAAAGACATCCAGAAGTGGGATCTTTGTACTTCACTGTTCTTGATGGATTTTGTACAAATTCCATTACAAGGAATTCATTTATTAAAATAATTTAAGGCAAAGGACAATCACAGCCAAAGAATATGGCATGGAATAAGGACCAGGGAAGGACTGGCTCCTGGACATGTCCATGGATGCTTTGGCTTATGATGAATATTCATTGGAAAATCAAGGAAATTGCACAATTGTTGGCATCTTCATCTTGTTTTGGGTTACCTACTTTGACACAAAGGCATAACTGAGTGGACAGCACTAGGGAAAAGAAATAGATTTGGGGACTTTATTTTGGATTTCTCTATGCCTTTCCTATTCAAAGAGAGTAGGAGAGGAATTTGTGACAAGATATGTCTTCTGAATGACACTTTCAACAAAAACAGTAAGAGGGAGTGTGAGGAAAAAACCACAAGCTGTAGTTATGGCAATTTTTATGACATTTACAAGCTGTCAATACATATCTACTTCACATGTGCTACTGAAGGACTTGGGAGAGGCCATGAGCTGCCATTGGTCCTAGTTTGTGATTTTTGTTTTGCCGCACTTTTAAATCTTGGATATTAAAGCATCAGAGCACTGGCTCTGCATACAGAAACTGAGAAGGGCTTGGAAGGGACCTCTTGAGATCATCTACTGCAAACCCTGCTCATGCAGACAGATAGAGCAGGTTGCCCAGGACTGTGTCTAGCTGGGTTTTGAACATCATGGATGCAGACTCCACAATCTCTCTGGGCAACCTGTTCCAGGGTTCAATCACCACCCTCACTGTAAAAAAAAAAGGGGGTTTTTTAAGGTTCAGACAGGATTCCCCGTGTTCCAGTGTGTGCCTGTTGCCTCTTGTCCTGCCACTGGGCATCACTAAGGAAAGCCTGGCTTCCTTCTTGATTCCCTCCTATCAAGTATTTATCCACGTTGATTAACATTCTCCTGAGTCTTCCCTTTCCCAGGCTAAACAGTCTCAGCCTTCTCAGCCTCTCCTCATACAAAAGATGCTCCAGTCCCTTCACCATCTTTGTGGCCCTTCACTGAACCCACTCCAGTAAGTCCATATAATTTTTTGTACTGGGGAGCCCAGAATTGGACACAGCACTCCAAATGTGGCTTCACTAGTGCATGATAAACAATACCTCTTTAAATGAGTTTATATGGGGTTAATGATTCATAATAGTTTTAAGGGAAGGCTATTTAGTTCTTCATAGTCTCAACAGATGATTTAAAGAGAACTAGAACACAGGGGAACATGGGGAGCAATAGAAGGAGATACAAGTATGTAATTTTGCAAAAGGAAGGGGTCCTCTCTCATGCACATGTGTCACTGTAGCTCTCTGGAGCAGGTTAGGGCAGTCACTGCTGGTGAGCAGTATGTCCGACAGCTGAGCAGCATCTCCACAGCCCGCTTCACCTTATCCATGTCCCCCACCTGCCACATTCTCCCAGAGGGTGCTTTCATCTTTCTTCCATCCCTGGAAGTATTTAAAAGATGTTTGGATGGGGTGCTTATGGACATGGTATAGTGGTGGTCTTGGTAGTGTTAGGTTTACGGTTGGACTCGATGATCTTAAAGGTCTTTTCCAACCTGTGCGATTCTGTGATTCTGTGATTCATCTTTGCCTGGGATGAATCTTGCACCTTATTCTGGGAAAGTGAACCACAGCAATGCAACTGTATTTTCTACTCTGTTGTTTTCTCAGTCAGGGTATTTCTTATTTCTGGAAAGTTTTCTGCTTCCTATTTCAGACACTGCTACTGAAGCCCAGTCAGATGAATTTATGTGGAGTGAGACAGAGATATTAAAGTGTAAACGCAGGTCAAAAGTGTAAATGCGTCTTTAATATCCTTTCACTTCTGTGCTGCACTCTGGTGCCTTGAAACTGACCCAGCCCTGGGTTTTATTTTGCAAAACCAAACCCCAGAAAGCATGGTTTTGCAAATGTTTTAAAAGGCAGCACTCATTTTTGCCTCTTCTGACTGTATCCACTACTGGCAGATGGAAATTTCTCTTTCTGATTTTCCATATAACTCCTCTCCTTGAGCTGGACATGAGCCCCTGCAGGGATTCAATTTTGCTTTAGCACCCACCATAAATAAAATCTGCTTTCAAGGAGAACAAAGGCAGCCATGTGGGATGGAGAAGCAGCCCAGGCGAGGCTAAATGACAGGCTGGACAACCGGGCAGACGCAGCTACATCTGGTGAGTGGCTGGACAGCTCAGGGTGGGCCCCATGGGGCTGGCAGAAGGACACCTGGCTCAGAGAAGGGCTGCCCAGTACTGATTTCACACCAGGGACACACAGATGCACATTTGCTTAAATTAATTAACAGGATAGAAGCTACCTCCTCATCTGGCTTTGCTGATGGCTGATGCAAGCTCATTTTTGTATTGGTTTATTAGCTCTGATAGCTGATCTTACCTAATTGCATTATCTCCTAATGATGACTGCACTTTGTATATGCATTGGGGAAAAAGCAACTAGAAACCCCATGTCAGGGGAAAGGGGAAAGGCAAAAGGGGAAGGGGGAGCCTGGCCCGTTTCTGTTAACTTTGGCAATGCGTTGTTAGGGAAGTTGAGGGACTGGGTTGAGAGTAAATGGCATGGAGAAAGGATTCATGGGAATTCGGGCCAGGATGCAAGAGCCAACTCAGTCTGAGAGCTGAGTTATCTTCTGAATTGGATGAAGAAAGGAATGAATGAGAAATGGTGACAATAATAACAATAGACCTAAAGAAACATAAAACCCCAAGATCCACAGCAGGGAAGTGTCTAGACAGATGTGCAGCTGCGCCATGTTCCGTGAGGAAGTGGAACTGCAGCCCAGCGGAGCAGTGTTCTGGCAGATGATGCTCCCAGCTGGCTGCAGGTCGGAAATGGATAGATGTCGAGCCCCGCTTGACAAGAAAAGAAAAGAAAAGCAAGAACTGAGGTAGAAATGAAGTTCAAAAGCCTGTGCTGTGTTATTTCATGTGTGTGCACAAGGGCATTTCTCCAAAGCATTGCAGTTTGGTCTCTAGTATGCTTCTGCAAAAAAACAGGTCCTGAAGGACTTGGTGTTTTCTGGTGCATCTCAGAAGCAGAGAGGCACTCCGTCAGGCCATCCTCGAGTTCTTGCTTTATTCTTTATTTTGTCATTATGTTTAAGAATGTTTATATTTAGCACAGTGCTGGACAGATAGATATTTTTCAAGAGTTCACTTCATGCATGTCTTCTCTTGTTTTCTTCCCATTTTATGAGACTAAAATTCAATGACAGTTCCTGAATAGAGGATGGTAATGTTAAAAAAAATACCTGCAAAAGGCAACAAAATCACTATAGCCTGTAAATAAAGCTAAAACCACTTGGAGTTGCTACAAAAACTGAACTTTTCAGACAAAGGGCTGCAAAGCCAGGATAGTCGCACTGGGATAGACTGAGCTGTTGATAACTAGATGTTTACAGTACAGATGTCTCCACCTGAGCTAGTTGTCTGGACTCTTTTTATTTTCAGTTGAAAGAAGTGGTTGTTTCTAAGATGCATTACATCTAATCTGAAAGCATCTAAATTAGGCCAAAAACATTCCTCAGTGTCTATTTCTTTCTGTTGGCTGTGGAGGGAATCTTGTTAAGCAGCTTAGGTACAGATTTGTTAGGGTGGGATGATTCTTACTGAAGAAGGGTTTGGATTTGTGGAGAAGGCCCCCATGTGCTTTCTGATGAAAAACAAGGTATCTTTTGTCTCAACCATGTTGTAACACCAGCTGGGCTGATCTCCTCACATTCTTAATGGTTGTACAGTTAGGTGTTCAAAAAGCTAGCAAGTCTGTTTCTTTGACTGCACAATATACAAAGAAAATACACATTCCTGAGAAGACAGTCTGATAAGGAGAAATGCTGGCATCTAAACCCTGGAGAACTAAAAAGGCTGTCAAATGTCATGCTTGGAGGATTTTAAGAGGGATGAGAAAGAGAAGCTGCTGCAGTGTTGCCCCATGAATATTTGTTATTCTCACATAGGTGGAACTTGTCTGTATTGCTAGACATATGATGGGTAGTATTTGGTGCAAGGCAAGAGTAGGCAAGGGAACTATTCAAAAGATCTTTTTCTTCCACACAGAATCATAGAATGGTTTGGGTTGGAAGGGACCTTTAAAGGTCATCTAGTCCAACCCCCCTGCAATGAGCAGAGACTTTTTCAACTAGACCAGGTTGCCGAGAGCCCTGTCCAGCCTGACCTTGAACATTTCCAGGGATGGGGAATCTACTACCTCTCTGGGCAACCTGTTCCAGTGTTTCACCACCCTCATTGTAAAAAATTTCTTCCTTATACACTAGATATCGCCAGCATCTTCCTCTGTTGCTCATATTAATCAACTTGTTCAGTGCTTGCAGTCCCCTAGGAAATGAAGCCAGAAGGAAGGAAGGTTCTTCCAACATCAGCAAACTTCCCCTACACAATCATCTAAAGTGCTTGGTGTTTACAAGCAAATGAAACAGAAAAGCAGTGCTGAAGGGGAAATTAAAATGGGAATCAGCTGGGAATGGAGCATAATGCTATGTTTAGCCTTGCTAGGCATGGAAAAAATGTGTATTTCAAGCCTCAGGGATATAACAGGGGGCATGTAATTAACCAGCATCAGCAACGAAGGCCACTGTTTTCATGCCTTTCTGACCCGAGGGACCAGCTGCAGCAACTGAGGAGGCAGGAGCTGGAAACACTGGCCATGGCTGGTTTGAGGCTGGCACTGTAAGGCTAAACCAGAACAAACATCACTACTCGGGATTTCTTGAGGACTTTCTCCGTCTGTAGCCACAAGGCTAGGAGGATACTAGTTTGAAACTGGAGTGATCAGTCTGGTGGTGAATGTTATCTAAGTCAGACCTTTAGATAAATTTCTCTTTGATTTCTAAGGTCCCTTATGTGTGTGGATATGCTTGGACTTGAAGGTTGAACTGCTGATTAGTGGCAAAACATAATATGACAGCTCATGACAGGAGGGAGATGAGGAAACGGAAAGAGGCAAGACTGTCATCTGCTGGACAGACAGATCTCAGGGACAGGAGATGGGTTTCTGCCAAACCGCATGACCTAATGATTTACCAGTTCAAAGTGCAAAAAGAATATACAGTGCCTGTATGCCTCATGAGCTCTTGTGCCACTGTCATATGTGTAGGGTAGTGCACTCGTGCATCCCTCACTACCTTCTACACTGGTCATCTGTGCCAACTATCCCATTGGACTGGGAGCACTTGGGCAACGGCGATACCACAGAAAGATGCTGCAAACATCTTTCTGAACCATGGCTGCTGCCTTTTCTCCCGTTAGCTGGAGCATGTGCATCTGGCTTTGCTGCCTTAACTATAGCTGTTATAAAGTAGTTTGTGCTGCTTCAGCTGACTTCTACTTAAAGTCCCCCAAACAGACAGCTTCCCATACCAGCTGCCATGTGCCAGCAGTACTGTGAGGCAGGAAATCTGGTTGCCTTTAGTCTCATGCAGTTGTCAGAGCTAGCAATGTGACTGCAAGTTTTCCTTAATCTGCTGAAATATTGGGAGCTGCAGAAACGCCTCCAAATTAATTGTGGTGAAGGTGATGAGAAAGCCATGTGAGAACAGAGACTGCAGTATTGTCAGGCTGGGAAAACAATGCCAGGTCCCACATTGAACAGGAAATAACTGTCAGGACCAGGAAAAAAAAAACCCACCCCACCAAAAAAACCCACAAATAAATTCTTCATCTGACTTCCAAGTAAACCTTGAGGATCTCATTGAATTCCTACCTGGAGCAGCTATTGCAAGGGAAGCACTAACTGTGACTGAGAACTCAGACATCAGTTTTCTCCAGGAAGGAAATGCTACCGTCCTAACAAAACATACAGAGCATAGGGACTGCAGCTTGAAGTAAGGCAACTCGTGTAGTCTGGAGGGGGTGGGACACCCATGAAACTGGGGGCCCTATTCCCCTGCTTCTGGGGGATGGGGGTCTGTGCTCTCAGGGGCTATGTGGCATTCCTGTAGCATGCTTTAATCCCTGTACATCTCAGTTCCTCACCTGAAAAAGCAGAGATAGCAGCACTTCTTTCCACCCAGTCTTGCTTGATTTTCCTAATTGCATGCTATGTTCTGTAGGAGCAGAGACTGTCTCTTATTATGTAAATGCACAGCACCCAACACAGTTTGAATTTTCTGTGGTAACAGAACACAGACTTTTTGGTCTGTACATATCTAAGGAAATGTCAGCTCTCCTGATTTCTTTTAAAGTTTCCCAAATGATGCTTGGGTGCTAACATATTATGCAGTTGCTGAATCATGCCAGAAAACAAACAAAAAAAGGGAGAGGGGAGGAGAGCAGGGAAGAGAAAACAAAGACACTTCCTAGGCATATTGTAGCTGCTTTTATAGAATGGCCATTTGGACCATCCTATAAAATTCTTCAGAGAATGAAATCCTTAGCAAATTCATCAATATCTTAAAGCCCATTAGAAGGGATTGTATTATTTCTAGTTAACATTTTTATTTCCATTCTGGGTCCCTTCCTGGTTTCCCTTCCTGCCTTCTTCTATTCATACTATAGCATTTTTTTATGTAATGTGGCAGGTAGGCGAATGAAAAATTTTGCTTTACTCAGTACAGCTGTCTGCATCAAGCATTTAACATGGAGTATGCAGGGTCTTCCCAAGACCTTCCCACACCCCAGGACAGGTAGTCTGGAACAGTGATACTCTAATTTGTACGGGGCTATATTTCCATTTGCTGTCTGAGTCCCTGTACAGTCCAGTGCAGCCTGGCCCCAGCATTGCTATAGAAACAAGAAGAAGGCAAGAGATGTGCTGGAATCTCTGTATCTGACTGAAAACAGCCCCTACCTACCCAGCATGCTGGAGCCTTTAACAGCCTGACCTTTCCACTGGAGCCTCCTGTGCTTTGTAGCGGAGACACAATTAACTCTCATTTGGCCCCATTAAAACTCGCTTCTGCAGCCAGCCATTGTGCTGCCAGCTGGATTCCCGAGATGGCTGCTTGGAGGGGTGGTAAATGAGGAGTGTGCTGGACCATATCCCAAGAGATACTGTCCTCCCTGCTGCTTGCTGAGCACCTCTGACCTCAACCCAGGCATGGCAAAGAGCAAAGCAATGTCTCAGCCAGAGGATATCAAAGGACAGAAAAAGGGACCAATCCCAAGTATAAACTGCTCTCTGCACCCCTCCCCAGTAACAGGATGGGAGCAATCCCACCTCCTCTTAAGGTGCTTGGATATGGCTGTCTATCTGCATACATTGGTCTGATAACACTGCAGATCTTGCAGCAGTGAGCTGGCCCTTCTCAGGGCTCTAGGCTTGTTGACTGAATGCAGCTGGGCTCACATTGCTGCCCGTCACCATGGCATCAGGCATCACCCAAATGTAATAGCAGCATCCCTGCTGGATGCTCTGTAGCCAAAAGAAAGAGGTCATTGAAACCTCTGGGGAAACAGCCCTTCCAAGGATACCTGTGACTCCTGGGCCTTGGCAGGATTCAGGCCTCCCAGGCTTTGGATTGTGGCTCTCTGGAATTGCAGCACTGTACCACTGGTAAAAAATACCTTGGTATTTCTGAGGCAGACAACTGTGGGATCTGAGAGCACCCTGTGCTAGTTTCTATTCCTAGGACAGCCTGAGTCATGGAACCTGTGAGACAGAGCCACATCATGTGCCCCACCAGGGGCTTTTCTTTGGTCTAAATCGGGATGACAAGCTCAGACTCTAAGCAAAGAGAGAGACAGAACTTCATGGTTGCCTCTTGTCCATTCACCAGCTGCTGCCTTCCGTGATGGGTGGGACTGGCACCATGAGAGTCAGCCCTTTTTCTCCCACGCTCCCACTGTGGAGAAACACCGCTCCAAAATGCACTCTCCAACCCTGCGTCCTCTTCTCTGTTGCCTCAGAGACTCCTCCCAGTGCTGTCATGGCTCCTCTCAAACTCTTCCAGCTTCCCCCAAAGAGCACCTGGATCTCTGCCTTTGCAGCAGCAACCCTCATTGCTCCTCCATCCCCATAGCATCACTGGTGTCCCCAGGCACAGCCCTCCACTGCTCCGAAACCTACTTCCCTGCATGACCCAGGCCAGCTGTGAGGAGAGTGTCTCATACAGCAGCGACAGCAGTAGCAGCATGGGCAGTCCAGGTTTAAATGTCTCCCTGAAGCTGAGAGCTAGAGAAGATTTGGAGAAATTATTTATAAAGAGCTACCAGATTTAAGTCAGATACCCCATAAAGCTGTTCTTTCTTTTCCTCTGGCTTTCAGAAGCAGATGGATTTCTTCATCCATCAGCTAAAAGAGAGAGGAACATTCATGCCTGCCTCCAGTATAATTTCTTTAGGGCCCAGTAATGTCAGCTCTCACAGGACTGCTTTCCTTTCCATGCCTTGGAATGGAGGAGCAGGCAGGTGCTGACACACAGAAGGAGAGACTGTGTGTTTATAGAAACCTTGCTGCTTGAAGAAGGCAGGTTGAACATTTCATTAAAGGAAGATGACCTCTGTTTTGACATAATTTTGCCTCTTAAATTATTCAGTTTTTCTCAATAACTCAGTCTCTCTTTGGGCCATAGGGATGCTTTTTTTTTTTCACTGAAAGAACTGGAAAATTGATGCAAGTTTTTTTCTAAAAAGGAGTTAATTTACAAAGCTTCTCAGCAGTGGAGACAAAAAATACTTTCCCTCTCTTGCCCACTGCAATAGTCTGCAAGTGGACAATGCTCAGGGAGCCACAGCAAATGGCCACAGCAATCACAGCATTAATCAGTAACTGACAGTAAAAACAGGCCAGTGTTTATGACAGGTTTTATTCTGTGGGAATAGAGCTTTGACTTGTTATCTCCTAAAAAATCCTCACTGCCAAATCCTGCTCTGTGTATTGTGAATGCCACCTTCTTTCTAAGCCAAATACTCACTGGACATGTTACAGCAAGTTGATGAGAGCTAATGAGGCTGGGCTGATTTATTGAAACCAGCTTGCTTGTTTTTTTCTCTCTCTAGGGCTGCTATAAACAAGGGGTAAATGCACTGACATCACTGGTGTGAATCTGATGGAAGCCAGGGAAAGGAGTGGCAAGCACACACTGTTTAATCAGATGCTCTAGCTGCAGATCTGCTTGCATCCCCTATTTGTTTCGCTTGTCTCAAAATAGGAATTGCCAGTACTTTGCTAAATGCAGTGGAAATTCCTTTTCTTCCAGTGCTGGGGCTGTAAAAATCTCCTTGAGCTTCCTTTGTTACACTGCTTCTGAAACATCCCCTGAAACGCTCCTGGAAAAAGTGCATCAGCAAGCTCTCCCCCCTCTCTGGCAGCAAAAGTGCGCTAAAGGGACCATTTCTCTTCTTTCTCTCCACAGCAGAGATTTCCCAGGCTGCTGCCCAGAGCCCTGTGCTTCCTCGCACTGTTGCTGCTTTGCCCAAGGTCTGTAACCACTTCCAGTTGGACCAGGGGCTGAGTCCGCCACTTTGCAGTCCCTCTATTAGACTTCCAGCCAGAACTTTAAGGAAGTAAAAAATGGGGTTTGCAGCTACTGCTATTTGAAGTGCCTCCAAGTTGGCTGGCTTGTGGCTTGTATAATTTATATTGCATGTGCAGCGCAGTCCTCCTGGGAATCTTATGACTTTAAGTCCCTGATAGAGCCATTCTGACACATGCTCTGCGTAGGTGTTTTCTTTCACCACTTAATCTGCAAATGGTTGATCTCTTGTTCATATTTTAGCCAAAGTGTGATACAGTTGGACCTAGACAGACAGGGTCATCTTGGTGACTCAGTCCAGCAGAAATAGAAATGCATTATAAATTCTCTACTGCTTGGTACTGCAGCCGTCTTCACACTGTGCATGTTTGGTACACTGCACAACAGGAATCTATCTGGTTTTGGCTTTCAAGGTCTTCGGTAATATAAATAAATCATCTCATAAAATAGGAAAAAGGACAGAGAAAGAGTTTTCCTTTAATGAAGACTCCAGTGGAATACTTCATCCTGAAGCCTCCTCACTGCCAGTCTGTGGTGGCCATCACAAAATTTCAATGAGAAAACAAATGATTTCTATTGGATCGGCACATATGTCGTTAAAAGTGGCACTAAAAAGCTGGATTTCCAAATTAGTTGCTTAAAGAGCCTTACAAAGCACTTAGATTGAAAGCAATTCACAGGAGGTAACAGCTTGTTTTATACGTCTCTGAAGTGCCATGTACATTCCTGGTGGCATATAAATAATAATAAAGCCTTAATCACAAAACATGTATGCATATTTGCAGTACAATACAGGGGGTCCATTCTTCAAAACCTGCCCCAAAGCTGCAGCATTAAAAATGAGCATCAGGGTTTTTATAGCCATTACTCCTCTTTGGGTTTTTAAACACTGACTTGTCTCCTACCTCCTTTCCATCTGAGCCAAGACCTGCTTCTGGTGCCTCCTGATATGACACCCTTCCAATTGTAAAACAGTGAGCAAGCATTGCATCTCTTGTGCCTACGCCCACACAAATAGTTGTATAGAGTCCTTTATAATAGAAATAATACCAGTATCCGCCCTACCTGGGTCATAAACCTATAGCATAGACTTTCATCAAACTTTCAACCCCAAAGCTTTTAACTCTGCAAAGGCCCAGGCTATGCCATTCTGGGCAAAAAGAGGAAGTGCAGCTGCCTGTGGTGGTAGTTTGCTATGCCCTGTATACCATCCGCAAGAGGGATGAAGCAGCCCCCCAGTCTTGAGAAAGGGGTAGTTGTCTACCTTCTTTCTCTTCTTCATACATTTTCTTCCTCTCAAAGCTGCCATTAGCTCTTGTTCCAACATTATTGTCCCTGAGACCAAACTGCACTGTCAGTAAAAATTGTTTTAATAAATGATACATTGTGTGCAACCTCATTTTTGTGCTTTCCAAATAATGGAGATTGGAACTTAACAAAAAACAAGTTTTCAATGCCTTGTGCATTCTTTCTTCATAAGAATTAGGCTCTTATTTAAATGGGGTTTTATTTGCCGATTACAAATAGTGCATTCATGCATTGAAAGAAGTCATGCCTTGATTCTCAGCAGGCATGAATCAACATGGGTTCCCTGACTCAAGAGAGCTGTACTGATTTACCCCTGCTGAAGATACATGACCCTTTTTTCCCATGCAACTCTGCCTTTCTCTAAGCAGTTTCCAAATTACGACTCTACCCAAAGATAAAGAAGTTGATATATCTCATCATTAACTCTACAGAAAGCAAGTACTTTTTGACTTGCAAAGGTACTGTAGTTTCCTTGGTTTGATGACTAGCTCATAAAGGCTCCTTCTGTCTGAAACTGGAACCTCAGTAAGAAAAATCAAGGACACTGAGTTCCAGCTGGGGCATGAAAGAGAGAAGGCAGACATCCTGTTGTCCAGGTAAGTTCTGGAACAGTTGAACCAGAACCCAGACAGGATCCTTGAGACCACAGTACTTCATATAAATCATTGCAGGTTTGTCTCCTCCCCTTTTCCTAATGACATATTGTAAGCACCAGCTCTACTACTAAACCTGCTCTATTTACAGGGATGATGTTAGGGCACACCCATTTAAGAATTTGAAAAACTTCACATATTCAAGGGTTGTGGAGGTACTTCCTGTGAGAGAGCAAGATTCACCATGGCATCTAGGACTCTTAATTCCCCTCGACTTTAGTGGCTACAGGAAAATACAACTGAGAGACAAAATTGTGAAGGAAAGAGACTGTACAGCTCTTCTCATACAAAGATATTTCCAGAAACTGCGGGTGGAAAAAGAAAAATCAAGAGATGGTACTAAGCAGACTTTCTTTATTTCACAGCAGCGACGGAGTCAATTAATAAAAGCCCTTAGATGCAACAGCTTAGTGTTTAGCAAACTCATCTGCATTTCTTTTGCCACTCTGCATCAAAGCCAAGTGACCCCTGGGGCTGTTCCACAACCAGCTTCTTACATCTGCATCCAAAATCTGATCTTTTGAAGAAGGACTTTCTAAGAGGGCTCCCTTAACTTATGAGAGACCTGGTTCAATGTGGTGCTCCTCCTTCCCCGGTATGCTAATACTAACTTTTGTGTGGAGAAGTTTCTGGAGACAGATTACCTGCATTCTTATTTTAAATGTTTTTTTGCAAGGGAGCACCTATCATTGTGTGGCTGTTCATGCTTCATTGGCATTATTACTATTTGTCCTTCTGTTTGTTGTTTTATATTTCATTTTCCCCTCCTCCCTTGGTTTTAAAATGCCCTTTGGTGAGTTCAGCTAGTGTTCAACTTCATTTGTTCCTACAATTACAAAACCTATGTTTGAAGCCAGGCAGGAATACTTCCACTTCATGGTCCAGTAACAAGGTCTATCCAAATTATGCTGCTGTGAGAGTATTCTTTTTAAGGAAAGATACACAGCATCTGAATTGACCAGATGTTTTCAAGTTTGATGGATTTAAATGTTAGCTTCCACCGATTTAATCTTCTGTTAAACTCCTATTTTTATTCAGCCCTGTAATGTCACATACTTGAGGGTGATTTCTCATTTCCTAGTAAATATGTAGCAGAATTTCCTCCTTTCACACTTTCCTCACCTATGCTGTGATTAAACACCAAAGATTTGGGCACATGTCTGGGAACAACTTGTATTCCAGGCCTCACAGCGGTGCTGCTTTATATTTTGATCTGCATAGATAGTCCACTCTGAATTCAGCCATGCCAGAAACTGGAGCTGCCAAGTGCAATTTTTGGCTGGGGCAATCAGGCAACTTTAAGACATATGTTAAATTAAATTTGAAAATTAGCATTATTGGTACCAATATAAACAGGAGGAGAGAGAACAGGCTTTGCATTTTCAGCTTCATGGTGTCTGAGGTAGTAGGAAAGTAGTCCAACATATGATTTTTTTACCAGAGTAGCAGTCCCAACATCTAACATACTCCAGATTTTTTAAAGCATTCGTAATAACAATGGTCCAGATCTATATCTTAGAGAAGCCAAAGAGAGTCTTTCAGTTGGATTCTACTGAGCCCTATCCGTAGCAGGCCCAGCGCCAAAAAAATTAGCAGAGCTGCAAGCATCAACACCAACTAAGGATCTGGCCATGTGTGGATTTGGATGAATACTTTGATTTTATATTTTCCAGGCATTGTGCAAAACATTGGCTAATTGGCAACATTTGTATTTAAGAGGCAGTTAAAATAGTAACTATATTTTAGTGTGTATATATATAGTATTTATATATCCGTGTATAGAAAAATAGATGCAGAGTGGGAGGAGAGAGCCTAATGGATGTAATCTTTAGGAATTAAGAAGCAAAAATTCAGTTTTAGGGCAGCAACAGATTCCCTTTGCAACCTCCTGTAATTAAATTCCAGCCCATTTCTTTGCAGACCTTAGATTCCTCTAGGGACTTGGTTTTTTCATTTAGAACAAGTAATACAGTGATCCTTAAAGAAAGGCCAAGTGGCTTTTAAGCCATGTGGTTTTTTTATGAACATGAAGGTCCACACATTTTAGTAAGTTGGTATGTTAAGACAATTATAGAACTGTTTTCCTACTAACTTTTGCACAAAGAACCCAAACAAAGAGTAAGTCACTCAGTGTCAGGAAGAGTGAAATTTCTCTGAGGTACTCACATAGTCTCTCCAGTTTAAAAAGAGTAGTAGGAGAAAAGCAAAAGCATCTTTGTCCTGGCTCAAAGAGGAAATGGAGTATTTTGGAAACACACCATTCCAGGCAGCTGAGTTGGTGATTTCAGTCTTGCCCATTTTCTATTTTTGTTCCTTGATTTATCATTGATGTAGCACAGGAATGAACTGTGTTCTCCACCTGCCTCAGACTCTGTTGCTATCCATGCCTGCCTGAGTATACAAACTTGCAAGGTGAAGACCACAACAGGTTGCATGATTTGTCTCATTTCAAGAGGTGCTGCAGAAGCAGGCAAAATTGCAAGCATGATGGGCAAGTATTTACTTTAGGTTTGTTTGTATGGAGCCTGATATGAATCCCCGCACAAACCCAGCTATTTATCAAGTAAAAAACTCCCATTATGGAGTCCCTACTCCAGAACCAATATATGATTTTAATATTATGTGTACAGGCACTTGTAAAATAAACAGGCCTGTTTGCATTGGTATCTAGGCTCTTGGAGACAGTAAATCAGATACACTGTTTTGCTTATTTTTCCCTTTCCAGAGCAAGATTATACAAAGCTTTTGGGAATAGACTAGGAATTGAACCAACAAGTACAAATCTTTATTTCAAGCCTGAGAAAGATGCAAAGCTGTACCTTTACAAAGAGGCCTCTGGCTTATATAAGAGATACAGGCAAAGTAGTTGCCATTACTTCTACCAGAGAAGACCATCAATTTAACCTGCATTTACCTCACCTATCACTCACACGTGAAGAGTGCTTGTTTCAATAAAATTTCCTCTTTCAGGACCACAGTGCCTTTAAACAAAGAAATAAGCATTGAATAGAAGAGAGTTGGAAGGGACCTACAATGATCATCTAGTCCAACTGCCTGACCAAAAGCTAAAGCATGTTATTAAGGGCATTGCCCAAATGCCTTTTAAACACTGACAGGCACAGGGCTTTGATCACCTCTCTAGGAAGCCTGTTCCAGTGTTTGACCACCCTCTCAGTAAAGAAGTGCTTCCTAATGTCAAGTCTGAACCTCCCTTGATGCAGCTTTGAACCATTCCCCCGTGTCCTGTCCCTGGATCCCAGGGAGAAGAGATCAGCACCTCTCTCTCCGTGTGCCCTCCTGAGGAAGCTGTAGAGAGCAATGAGGTCATCCCTCAGCCTTCTGTTCTCCAAATTAGACAAACCCAAAGTCCTCAGCCACTCCTTGTAGGACATTCCTTCCAGCCCTTTCACCATCTTTGTTGCCCTCCTCTGGCTGCATTCAAGGACCTTCACATCCTTCTTAAATTGTGGGGCCCCGAACTGCACACAGTATTCAAGGTGAGGCCACACCAGTGCCGCATATAGCGGGATAATCCCCGCTTTTGACCAGCTGGTTATGCTGTGTTTGATGCGCCCTAGGATGCGGTTTGGCCTCTCGGCTGCCAGGGCACACTGCTGACTCCTATTGAGCCTGCTGCCAACCAGCACCCCCAGATCCCTTTCTGCAGGACTGCTCTCCAGCCACTCCTCTCCCAATTTATACTTGTGCCTGACACTACTCCCTTACGCATAGTGCAACGCCTCCACCTCGCCTGCCTTGCCTATCCCTCCTGAGCACCCTGTAGCCCTCCATCCCAGCACTCCACTCGTGGGACTCATTCCACCAAGTCCCACTAACACCAATGATATCATAGCTCTGGGAGCTGACCAACCCTTCCAGTTCATCCTGTTTGTTTCTCATACTGCATGCGTTGCTGTGCAATTCAGATACACTCCTGAGACCTCCGCGCTCCCCGGAGCAGCGTAAATGCTCCCACCAGCACTGCCACCCTCAGGCGATGCCATGCCAACCCTTGGCTCACCTACTGCCATCCTGTTGGTAGCCCCTTCCCCCATCGATTCTAGTTTAAAGCTCTCTCGATCGGTCCCACCAGTTTACGCCCAAAGACGCATTTTCCCCATCCCGTCAGGCCCCGGCATACCTTGTGTCTCGAAGGCTCTTCCACGGCTTAAAACCCCCAAGTTTTGGAGCAGGCACCGGTCCTGGAGCCAGACAGCGATATCCCTGCCGCCTCTAGGAATCTCTCTTCAACGCATCCCACAGCCAGAAACCTGGGCAGTCACATGCCTCACAGGAGCTCTGCCTGCGCGGCTGCACTGGTTCTCCCAGGTGCCAGAAGCTCGGGGGAAGCAGAGGACACTGCTTTTTGAAGGATGGTCACCGTGCTGCCCGACCGCTGGGAAATACATATGCCCGCCCGCCCCAACCGGCGGGGCGACCGTCGTCGCCTGCGCACGTCTCCCGCGCTGCCGGGTGCGGGCGCCGCCCCGCGCTGCCTCGTCCAATCAGCGGCCCCGCGGTCCCTGCTCGGGCCCGCCGCTGCGTGTCCACGTGCATCCCGCGTGGCCCGCCGCCGCTGGCTGCCGCCGCCGCCCCGCCGGTTCCTCGCGCGCGGCCCGGCGCCCCTCGCGGTCAAAGCAAATCAAAGACAACCTATAAATGATGGTTCAAGGGCACAATTTCTTCCCAAAACTCGCTTTTCACATCAACTTCATCGCCATTCCACATAGCTGGATTCACCATCAATTGGTTGCTTTCCACTATCTGCATACTATTCTTCCCAGTACTGCAGCAAAATAGTATTTTTCCTCTGCTTGCTTCCTATGTATTGCTTGCTGCATGGCTGAGGGGAACTACAGATGCTCTGGAATGTGTTATTGTGCATCGTCAGTGCTAAAGCTTTAAAGGTCATATATAAAATACATGTTTCCTAAAAGCCTTTCCAAACAGATGCTTTGAACTGGGCAGCTCTGACATGACAAGCTTTTGCCTCCGTAAATGACCATGATCCAGGATAATTTTGCTCCTAAGATCTTCTTCCGAGTTCTTTTACAGCTTCATGAGTCTGAAATAACCCTTTCAAGCTGCTGGGTTTGCTCTTGTGTCGATCAGGATCCCAGGGAGAATCTAGCTTGTAATTTTCATTTCTTCCACAGACTTCACTTGCAGTTTATCATTTGCATCTGTAGGCTACAAGGCTCAGTGCAGTCTGGACAGATGTTTTAAAAGATCTCAAGGGTACGAGAGGAATAAATCCAGCCATGTCCTGCTGGACTTAGTGTCTCCTCCGTGTCATTCCTGTTTCACTCCCTGGGTCCCTCAGAGAAACTAATCAAATTCTGTTTGCTTTGACCAGACAAATGTTTCTTTCGCAGTAGTTTGAACTGCACTATTAGGAAGCCTGTTTAGAGCCCTAATTAAGGTTTCTGCCACTTAAATCAAGTTGAACACCACGCAGAGTACTGAGTAATAGGAGCCTGTTCTCTACAGCAGCTTTTTTTTTCTACATGAAGGAAAATAAATTACATTCTTGCAACTGTCCAATCTGCTGTGTGTTTTCCAGCAGTGGTCTCCAATGCAAATTCTCAGGGTTTGAGCTCTTGCCTTTTCTGTGCCAGGAGACCATCCTGGTTTTGGCAGGGGTAGTGTTAATTTTCTTCCTAGTAGCTGATGTAGTGCTGTGTTTTGGATTTAGTACGAGAATAATGCTGATAACACACTGATGTTTTAGTTGTTGCTAAGTCATGTTTGCACTAGTCAAGGGCTTTTCAGCTTCCCATGCTCTGCCAGGTGCACAAGAAGCTGGGAGGAGCACAGCCAGGAGAGTTGATCCAAAGTGGCCAAAGGGCTATTCCATACCATATGGTGTCATGCCCAGTATAGAAACTGGGGGGAGTTGGCTGGGGGGCAGCAATCGCTGCTCGGGGACTGGCTGGGTGTCAGTCAGCAGGTGGTGAGCGGTTGCGTCAGTTGTGGTTTTTTCCTGGGTTTTGTTCCTCTCTCACTCTCTTGTTATTTTCCTTTTCATTACAATTTATTATTATTATTACTATTATTATTATTATATTTCCATTATTAAACTGTTCTTATCTCAGCCCACGAGTTTTCTTACTTGTGCTTTTCAGATTCTCTCCCCCATCCCACTGGGAGGGGGGAGAGGGAGCGAGCGGCTGCGTGGTGCTTAGTTGCCGACTGGGGTTAAGCCATGACAGGGACAGAAAAAGTGAAGGGAGTGAGATGGATTGCCTCCTGCATGCTGAGATGAGACACTTGAAAGAGGAAAGACCTCATTTACATGCCAGAAAGGCTGTAGCAAGTGTGACCTGGTAAAGTCCTCCTTGCTCCCTAAAACTCTCATTCAACCTGCAAAACTTAACACGCCATCTGTATTCAAACCCTGCTTTAGACGCTCCTGCTGCAGGGATGTCCTTGCTATCTTCTGGCTGAAATACAAGGTGGTCCTCAGAATATGATCAAGGCCACTCTGCTATTGCCATGATGGAGGTGTATTTTTCAGCTGATTTCTTTGTAATTTCATTTCTTCTTTTTGTCGCTTGGGAGGAATTATCTTCTCTTGGCTTTTATCTTTCTGGAAAGCAGCAGGTGTTTTCAGTGTCTCAAATTCTTTAGGATAAATATATTTGTTGCTTCACCTGTAGCTACTGCTTAGGAGTACTCCTGTTTATATTATTGCTGGGATGTGCTCATCTCCATCTGTTTTTATTTCCAGATTTCATTCCACTTCCTTATGTAAAGAAGAGCCAGTAAATCTCATTTCATCAGAGTGTATTCATAATGAATTCACATCCAAGCCTCTTTACAGACTTTTGGCTTTAGTTATTGTGTTTACACCTCCAAATAAGTAACATTTTTTCCTCTCACACAAGAATAATGTTGTTTTCAAAGGATGTTAGAGCTCGATAGGATAACTGTAACAGTGCCTAGGAGAACTATTTGGTGAACCAAAGGTGGGCTGTGGATTCACATCTGTAGCCTATCCTATGCCTTGCACATGAAACCACTCTCTTTCTTCAGTGTGCCTGTATTTCTTTAGTGCCGTGGTATTGTAACTGAAATATTACTTCTTCCCATGCTCTAGTAAGCGAGTCTTTTTTTGTGAAGCATTTCCCAGGTCACCGGTATTCAGCTCATGGGCTCCAGCTGGTACTGACTTTTCATTTTTCCTATTGATTTATTTGCAAACTTCAGTATCTCTTTAGGCCTTCTCTGAACAATGTAAGTGGGTCGATGAGAACTAAACTCTCCAAACACCAGTGCCCTAATTAATGTTCAAAATTAAAGTGCTAATTGTGAAATGGCATGTGATTCATCTGTCTCCGTTCAAAAGCCCTTTATCAGTGTGCTTGAGGCATGTTTTTGCATTGTTTTGAGGCTGCAAAGGGAGATTGCATGAACCTAATAAAATACAGAACTATGTTAGGGGGTACTAACACGTGCTGTGACAGCGCAGACCTTTACCGGTCAAACACTCCGATAGTGTTATGTGCTAGGGAAAATTATGCCTTTCACTGGCTCAGCTGCAGACTGAACAGCACCTCTGCTCCAGCCTTGGCCCATTGAGGCACAGCCAAATAGCACCAGTCCAAGGTGCCTTTGGGTGCTGATTTCTGGAGCAATGAGTGACACTGGTAGGCCTTGAAACCCAAATACCAAGCAGTGAAGCACTAGCTGCTCGATTGCATGACTTGGGAATGGTGGGAGAGCTACTCTCCTTGCATTCACTGTATGAGAGCAATGCAATTGCTTTCAAGTCTTGCAGACACTGAGGCTAGGGAATTTATGGTCCTTTCTCCTTGCACCAGCTAGACTTGAAGATTGTTTTTCCCAATAACTCATCAAGTGCTTTGTATCATTTAATGCTTTCAGAGATAACTAATCCATGACATCATCTAACAAAGAAAGCAACTGTAAAAGAAAATCAATTGTGTTTGGCACCTATTGGGAACAGAAAACCTTTGGTGGCATATATTGAGTTACATTCATTGTTTTCGACCTTTTTTGGCTGACACTTGGTGCCAGAGAATTCCAGAGCGTGAAATAATTTCTTGATGTGGTGCGTTAGTCAGGGATATCAGAGACTTCTGCATCAGCAGGACAATATACTGCACTTCCCTGTGAGTCATGAAGCCTCTTCCCAGCTTTGTGCTGTGACTTGTGTGACCTTGAGGAAATGATTCCACCTTTCTCTGCTATCCTATCCCTCACCCAGCTATTTTGCCCTTCTGGCTGTTTGTGGCAGGACCTTTTCTTACACTTTACCCATAAATCATCTAGTGCCACAGGACTAACCCTTGCTTGGCTCTAGACCTCTTTTATAGGCTTTTACAGAGTATGAACAATAAAATCAAGGTATGGAATACCAGCACAGGCACAAAAACAATGAGATCTGCTTGAAAACAGAGATACCTCCTCAGCAAAGCCCTGCTTTGTGAGGTGTTAAATTAGATTAGGCTTTGAAGAATAATGAAGGAAATCTAAAGTATTGTGTGTCCTTTCCAGCGCCTTAAACTACACTCCCAATATGCCACTATCTCATCACAAAGGAGCTGATCTTTGGATCATCCGGGTTCAGAATACCCCTTCCCTTATCACAATTTCCAGGAACTCAGAGAGAGGCCTTGCTGCTTATAAATCAGAAATATTTGGTATGAAAGTGTGTCCCTAAAGAATAAGGACCATAACCTTGGCTCTGAAATAACTGAATAGTACAGTCCCAGGCTCCTGAGAGCCTCTCTGCCCCAGCGCATCACTTATTCCTTTGAACAAAGCAACAGCCGCTTCCTAGGAGTTTTGGCACAAGACTGCCTTGTCCTGGCACTGCAGGACTTTGCTTACATTCATTAGTCCTGTATTGCATTTGCATAAGCAATGTCTCAACAAGCATGGCCCTTTATCACTGTGATTCATGGAAATGACACAGTGGATGGTTGTGCTAACTTTGCCTTGAAATTAGGATGATTTATTCATTAGGGGGGTTCGCTATGAAGTCATTGCCATTGCTGTTGTGTCTGCATACAATTAGAAACAAGGGTTGTATAAGAGAGGTACAGAGTAGGATGAAAGGCTCCTGGGGTCCTCCCTTGTCTGTACTCTTCAAAGTGTGCAAGTAGAGGGCAGGAGAAGAGCAAAGCATGGCTCAGATGCACTGATAAAACTTTGGGGCCCGGAGTAGATCATTATGAATTCTTGTGGTATCCACTCTAATCTCATTAGTTGTGATGGATTCTGATGATGTCCATGTTGTAATTTCCATTGGTGTTCAGCATTAGTCCACTTAACGTCCACTTTCTGTGGAGTGTTTCCAAGCAATTAGTATTCTCGTCTTTTATCTGAGGGGTCCTGGGTTACAGTGCATTACTGAGAAGGATGGGCTGGCAGGAGGGGGCGGGCGGGCAGCATCTCTTCTGCAGAGAAAGAGGATAAAACACAACTCAGCTTGCTACAGAGAAAGTAAGGTACTGATGTCCCACCTGCTGAGCTCTACAAGGGTGACGTGTAGGTTCATACCCTATCTTTTTCAGATTAAATCCTAGGTCCACCTTCTAGTTTCTCTGAAAGACTGCTGTGGGAGAAAGACCTCAAAGCAATATGGTGCAAGAGGCTTATTTCCATGTCTTTACTTGAACTTCACATTGTGCTTTCTGGAACTGGGCTTTGAAGATCCAGGCCAGGATGGCAGTGGAATGCATAACAGAGCCCTAGGTGGTCCCAAAACACATGAAACTGTGTTTAATAGAGACACAGCTCACTTAGTGCACTCCCTGAGGCCCCTGTGCTTTGGTCTTCCTGCCCCCAGAGACCATATCGGACACAGAAATTCCCCCTGGCCTTCTGTAGTCCCTCTGCTTCTGAAGCAGGTCTTGGGTGAGTTCCCAAAGGCATGATGTTGGTAGAAACCAGCAACATTGTCTGGCTCAGGGAGGCTGTAGGATTATTGCCACTCGCACGCCAAAGCAGCCTGGAAATGCCTCCTACCCACTTGCAAACAGCAGCTATGTCACCCTCTTCAATGCTGCGGGATCTGTGGTGGTGTTGAAGCAGCAGTGACGTCTGGCTGCATGAGCCTGTCTGGGATGACACTTCCAATATGATCACTTATTCACTCCTAGGGAGCCATGGGGTGATACACACAATTCTTTTTACAGCCCAGTGACATTAGAAATACATGCCGTGCTCTGCACCTAAAAATCCCAGGGGAGAAGAGGGTGAGCAGGCATCCACCTTGCCCTCAGCAATGCCTGAAAATGCCAAGCTTTTATTCAAGGCTCTAAATAATTAGCAAGCCCATGTGTTGCAGATTTTTCCTTACTTTTGGAGTTCAAGCTGATGCCCTGTTTGCTCCTGTCGTGGTTTAACCCCAGCCAGCAACTAAGCACCACACAGCCGCTCGCTCACTCCCCCCTGGTGGGATGGGGAAGAGAATCAGAAGAGTAAAAGTGAGAAAACTCGTGGGCTGAGATAAAGACAGTTTAATAGGTAAGGCAAAAGCCGTGCACACAGGCAAAGCAAGGAATTCCTTCACTCCTTCCCGTGGGCAGGCAGGTGTTCAGCCATCTCCAGGAAAGCAGGGCTCCATCATGCGTAACGGTGACTTGGGAAGACAAACGCCATCACTCCAAACATCCCCCCTTCCTCCTTCTTCCCCCAGCTTCACATGCTGAGCATGACACCATATGGTATGGAATAGCCCTTTGGTCGGTTGGGGTCAGCTGTCCCAGCTGTGTCCCCTCCCAGCTTCTTGTGCCCCCCCAGCCCACTCGCTGGTGGGGTGGGGTGAGGAGCAGAAAAGGCCTTGGCTCTGTGTAAGCACTGCTCAGCAGGAACGAAAACAGCCCTGGGTTATCAACACTGTTTCCAGCACAAATGCAAAACATAGCCCCATACCAGCTACTGTGAATAAAATTAACTCTATCCCAGCCAAAAGCATCACAGCTCTCCAAACTCTGCAGGGTGGTGGAGGAGAAGACAGGTTTCCTGAGGACAGCGTGGGTGTGTTAAAGGGAGGTGATAATAAACAAAAGAAAAGAGAGCAGGAGACTTCTGCACACTTTCTCTGATCACTCCCTTCACTTTTTTTCCTTTCAGGCACTAGCTCAACTGAGCAAAGCCAAATTATTTTAATTTATTATTAGCCACATGGTGCCATGTGGCTAATAATAAAACAATATATTTATTAGCTTTGTGGAACATGGTGCAAGTGCTCCCATGCTGAGCAGGGCTCCCCCCAGGCTCCACCCACCCCTGCATCCATGTAAGGACAAAAATCTCTGTTTTCAGTAATGTGGATGGCGTGGAGGGGGAGGTTGGGGAGGCGATGATGAGAGAGGCCCGTTTTCATATCACTGGTCTGTGCACAGGAGCTTCCTACAAGCATCACTAAATCACCTGCACACCACTGGCAGGGGTTCATGCCAGGGCCAGAAAAAGAGTGTACTGCAGTTCCCCATGCCATCTCATTGGGCAGGGGGTGAATGATGATTTTTGCAGTGTACATAATCATACTGTGGGACACGTTACCTGAAACATCAGCTGTTGTCTCCTATCAAGGGACCCCAGCCTGGCCTGATCTTTGCTCTGACATACTACAGCAACTAGATCCTGGGAAAAGCAGTGTACCACCAACTTCTGACAGTATTTTGCTATCAGAAAGGAACAGCTTGCCAGGAGTATTTTAAAATATCTGTTGGTAGAGAGGTAAACCCAAATGTTCCACACATCCTCTCATTCAGTAATAAATTGTGTTGCTCTTCCAAAAGCTCAGTCTGTTTCAGGGACAAAGTGTGAACAGTGCCATCAAAATGCAGCCTGACCTCTTTGTGTGCCAAAACACATTTATTTCTCTCCTAAGATATGGTTACAATTTGATGGGAGAAAGTAAAACATTTCTTTCTCTTTCAGAGAAGAGTTCTACAAGATGCTTAAAATTATTTTTTGCTCAATGTGCTAACTGTCAGAGTTTCAGAAGCTGGCCTGAGTCTGGCAGTGTGTAACTCCATGGAAGTGGAGCAGTGAGAGCCTCTCCGTGCACTTGCAAAAACACAGATTGAAAATATTTTCCACGCTCTCTCCTCTTTCTTTGGCAAGACAGTTTGCTTGTTTCTCCCTCACGTAAATCCTTCTGGCATTGAAGAGGGAGGCACGCTGCCTCCTTGATCTGTGAAGCTTTCTCACAGAAGGCATCAGGGATTTGAGCTTGCCAGAAAAACAGCTTTGGGAAGCGCCCACTCCTGCTGTGCTGGGGCAGCACGAGAAATTGCTGGCCACATGTTCCAGGCTTGCAGTGAAGACATCAGACTGCATATGCCATGTAGATCCCAGGGATTTGTCACATGGTCACATGATGGAGTTTCCTTGGGAACCCATCTTTTGACCTGGGGAAACCCTCACAGCTTTCCTCGTATTAATTCCTCTTTCATTCCCAGCCTGCTCCGCCTCTGTCTGGCACAGTACATCATACTTTCCTGAGCAGCTCACAGAGCCAGTGAATGGAGCTGATTCTTGTATCCATAAGCTCAGCCTAGTCCTTCAGCAGCCCTCAGGAAAGCTACTCCAGCCACATCTTCCTGCAAAGAGTTCCTCACCCAGCAAGCCATTCTGCAACTCCCTTTGCAAACTGCAATCTAATTTCTTTTTCCTGGTGAACTCTGCTGCTGTTTAATGGTTGGACTCGATGATCTTAAAGGTCTTTTCCAACCTATATGATTCTGTGATTCTGTGAATGCCACCATGTGTCTTAACAGAATTAAGCAGTGTTTCTAGGCATCTATCAGATGATGTTGCCAGCAGGTATTGCAAATATTTTAGACATAAGGCAACCACACAAGGAACAAGGTTACCTAAAATTGCCATTAAACCATAAGGAAGCAAACACAGCTCTTGAAGTTGCGTGCAATCCACAGAACAGCAAACCAATCAATGTCACTTGAATGTGACCAAACTGTATGAATCCCTTTGTCATATTTGGTTTGTGTACAGGATGGTAATGAAAATTGATTCAGTTTCTTCACACAAATAGGTTTTGTTTATTTTAATAAGATGGGTTTTTTTGTACATCCCTCCCCCAATTTAAGAGGTGAAAGTATAGATGTGAAAGACTGACTTTTCTTAAAGCTACTGCAAAACTCCTCCAGTAATCCCCTTATTAGGAAAAAACCAGATTTGTAAATAACAGCTCAAGTGTTCTGTCTGACTGCAGAATTAAGATTTTGGAATGGTTACTTAAAAGTGTTTAAGTACCTAAGGATTCAGATAAGCCTTAGGTGAGTTTTTCAGAGGCAACTCTGGGAATTAGATATCTAACTGTACCTAAATGCATTTACAAAAATTTGACCCCTCAGGCCCAATTAATTTTGGCTGAGCTTAACACAGGACAGAAGGTCTCTTTAAAGGTGCTGGTCTGCACTGACTCCTGTTATCCCTGAAATGCCTTTGAGGTTTTGTCACTTGGGTAATCAGACACCATGCAAGGAAATTATTTTTCTGGCAGGGGATGAGGTAGTGAGAAGACTTAATACTGACACCTTATGATGAAGCCTACAATAACTATGAGAGTCTGTTGTCCACTGTGGCTCCCCATCCAAAACTTATTGATGGCCTGAATAGAAATTTCTCACTCACAATTTCAGGCTCTGAGCCTGAAATTGTGAGTGAAGTTACTGTGTGCCTGGATGGACTGGTTTGCTTGAAGTGATGCAGAAGTGGTAAGTTGCATTTTTTTTTCTCCTTTCTTTTCTCAGGGCCAAAAAAAAAAAAAAAAAGACAAAAATGAATTTGTGCCCCCTCAAGCACTTGGTAGTATGCTGTCTATGAGTCACTAAGATGCTGGCTGATTATGTGCTCTCTGTTCCATCTTTCCTGGGATGTCATGCCAAGGCATCCCATGGAGAATTGCACCTTAAGAAGATCACGTCCAGATCTTTTCCTGGCCTCTTTACACTGCTCTAATGTAAAAGGAGGCTTAGGAGATGATCAAGATAATCAAAGTGGGTCACTCTCTAGGGGTGGGAAACCCCAGGGGGATATTTTACATGGTGCCTCTGGAAGAAGGGGTTGTAGTTTTTTTTCCATCTACTTCCCTTCCCTTCTGTGCCCTACATGGACAGCACAGCCTGATCAGCACTTTGAGGCCATGAAAAAATTACTTTTGAGGGAACCCCCTGAACTTCTTACTTCCCAGGCCTAGGAAGGCTGCTCACCCAAAGGTGTGAGCAGGGTGGGTGACCTGATTTTTGCAGGTCTGGCAGGGCTGGCTGAGAGCTCCTACTGCCTGTAGTGACACAGATCTGCAGATAAAGCAGCTCTTTTGCTACCTTTGGGGAGTGCGTGGGGAAAAAGAACCATTAACCGTCTAGGTAGACATGCCAGCTTGATTCTTAATGTGCAGTAACTATTTATAGTTGTGTCTGTAAAGCACTGCTGCTGGGGTGAAGCAAATAAGACAATCCTCAGGTTCTAAGATGAAATCTTCACCCCTCAGGTCCTCTCCTTTCTTTGGTGTCACTCAGAAACGATGCCAGCGGCAGATGCTGTTTGGTGGCCTGGCCTGCTTCTCTCACCGCACTGAATCTGGCTTATTCATCCAGATCAGTGGCTGCCTCCATCAACTCAGGAACAGATGACAATGGGGGAAGGGAGGGCACGTCTCCTGCCTGAAGCCTCGGCACGTAGTGGGTTTTCCGTGTGCTCCATTTCTTGCTAGTGAGCCAGAAATCCTGGTGTATTAACCCAAGTCCGAAACATGGTTAAAGGCTCAGCGTTGCTCCTTCATTAGGGGGGATGTGACCACTGGACAGGGACCAGCAACAGCTTCAGCATGTGCTCATCTCATCAGCAATTCCTGACGAGTTCAGAAAGTAACTCCTGGTGAAGCACCTTATTGTATCTTCTTGGCAGCTGTCTAATCTATGGATGTCAGAAGAGATGAAATAAACTTGCTTACTACAGATGGGCCTGTCTCTCTTTACTGTATCTCCAGGTGATGGATGAGTGCTACTTGTGATCTTTGAGTAGCAGCCATATCTTTCAGAGGTCTAACTACAGCCAGGAATTGTAAATGCTGCATTGCTTCACTGACAGAGCAACCAAGAAGCAATAAGCTGCCTCCTGCAAAGGTTAACTCCTTTGTATCTTCACAGCACAAGAGAGTCAGAAACACAGCAGTTCCCAGGTCCATCAGCTGGTTCGCATTGTGAATGGATAGGCTCTGTAGCAAGGGATGATGCCTTCAGAGCTAGAAAGGGCAGACTGATGCCCCGTTCCAGAACTGGGTGCCTAATCCTCTTGCACGATGCCTTTGTAACTAAGGTAGCAGAACCTGCAGCTGTACTGCCAGCTGGCTTCCCTGGAGATGTCATTGACTTCTGCTGATGGGCCATTGAGTAGAGGGAAGAAAGCATTTGTTTTCGTTATTGCTGATGACAGAGCTGTTGCAAAGCAGGAAGAGTTGGACTGTGGAACTAGCAAAGCTTGCAAGGCATGCCTGGAGGATTAGCAGAAGGCTTGGGGAGGGGGGAAATAAGAGTTAGAGAAGAAAAAAACAGGAATCAGGGTAGATTGATCTTTATCCTTCCCTTTGCTGATCACAGCTAGAGAACACCGATGCATGCTAATAAGAAACATGCATCTAATAAGAAACAATGCAGAGATTAAGCATGGCTGCCTAGCCAGGATGCAGAGCAGAGATATTTCAGTATGCAGGTGCTATTGTTGAGCTTTCTCAGTCCTCACTTGTTGCCTTAAAAGATGCCATTCTCTTTTGCATTTTATTCTGTGCAAATTGCTACTGTTCTGATTCTGTAGCATGTTAGATTGACCCAGTGCTAGAAGAAACACTAATGCAAACATATACTCTTTTGGAAGGTATACGTGTGTGCACACTATCAGGTTGATCATATGTCTGACAGATGACGGCTGTAAGGGGGATGTTTGGGTATGTGTGGGCTGTGTGTGGAGGAGAGAGGGAAACAGCATCTTGCAAAATGGTGGCATTAAGGGTAAAAACAGTTCAGCAGTAACTATGAATCCTGAGGAAGGATCATTATAAAGTGCCACCAAATTGCTGGGATCCAAATTGTCCTGAATGCATGTGGCTGGAGGGTCACGTTTTGGACTACTGGCCAGATATAACCACTCCTTTCTTGACAGCTTCCTCAGCACTGCTCTTCTGAAAAGAATGTATTCATATGCCCAGACTAGAACAGGCAGGGGCTGCGACCAGGCAACTGATGAAAAAAGTATTTGTTTAAAAAATCATTTGGATCAGGTAACCGAATGGTTGTGTACTGCTGATTTCCATAGCAACAGGTAGCAAAACAGAGAGAAAGCAAAGCAAAAGTAATTGAAATTCTGGTTTTGGCATCAAAGAAGATATCAAGATAAAAGCTATACCAAAAATGGGGACAAAGGCAAAGAAAATGGGGCAGAAAAACTGGAAGCATAAGAAAACACTGGCCTTTCCTTTTTCTCTATTGAACTTATGTCCTTTTGATTGGGAAAAGCACTGGTACTAGGTGGCAATCATAGCCCATTAGACATATTTTCCATATTTCCTAATGCTACAAAGAGAAAGTAGGGCCTTTTGTACTGCAGGCTGTGTGTATGCATGAAGCTAGATAGTTCCTGCACTCTCAACATGTTAGGACAGTTAATGGAAAGAGCATGATCCTCACTTTATAGATGAAATGATAGAGGCACAGAGATTTTTAAGTAATAGGTCTTAAAAGGAGTCTGCAGCAGATCTACGGATCAAACCACAACTTCCTCAGCAATAGCTCAATGCTTTCCCAGATATTCTCTTCCTCCATGCTCAAGTGTATACCTGAGACCTGCTGCAATGTGTCACAGGTTTGTGTTGAGGGAAAGGGGGAGTTCAGCAGCAGCAGACCCTCCATGGATGCCATCTAAAAGGACCTGAAGGGAACAGGAATAGTTGTCAGATTTCAGCTTAGTCTTGCAGTGCCTGAACAGCACAGCTGCTGCTTCCAAGTTGCCTGACACATCTTGGAGCACATCCTGAAGCCCAGGGACATACAAAATTTGTGTTCACACATGGGTGAATGCACGAGGTGCAGAAGCCATCTAGCTCCAAATAGCCCCTCTCACCTGTGCTCTGCATCTTGTACCATCGTTTACTGTGGTGTAAGGCACGACTTGTGACACCTTTGGTTTCTCCATTGATGTTCTTATTAATGACTTGTACTATGTCTGTTGGTCCTGACTGATATAAAAGCAATACAGTTGGCCTAGCTGTAGGCTGATCTCATAATCTGACAGCAATACAAACCCATGACTGATCTGGATCGAGTAATGTACAGATGCCAGAGCTGTGACCCAAGTGCCTTCATTAGGAATGTGGTTACTTGAATTTCCCTCTCTTGTCAGTGGAGAGAAAGACAAAAGACGCCTCCAGAGAAAATCTCTTTCTTGAGAGTCTAGAGCAAAACTTAGTTCAATGCCTAAGTTAGGAAGAAAAAAAATCTAACACAGGAATCCAAGCGTTATGGCAGGCAGAGTCACTGAACTCCTTAAGAAGCACAGCTCTTGGCTCTGGTGCATGAAGTGAAGCCTTGTTTCTTTCTATTCAGAGCACAGGTGTTCATTTGCTAAAATTCCCTTTTGCTGTGATTTAATTGCTTGTTTCCTTTCAAAATTCAACAAAGCATTTGGAAAAACAAAACTTCTACACCTAATCCTCAAACAAACAAGCAGCTTCTTGCTTCTACTGCATAGAAGGAATTATGCATTCAGCATGGCTAAAATCCAACAAAATTGCAGGTAAAAAAATATGAACTGCTATTTAATTTTGGTTGCACCATATTGAAAACTTCCGCACAATGAATCACAGAGTGATCTTGAGCTCCTGTAATTGCAGGCGATATACCAGAAGTGAGCATCAGCCATGACACTGCCTTTTTGTAATGTCTGTTGGCTCTGGGGTGTCATCCCCTGGGTTCTGTGTTTGTTTTGGGGAGAGGAGACTCCCATGGAAATGCAAATGTACCATTGCAGGCTGCGCTGTGCTGACTGTATCATTTTTAGGTTAACTCCAGCCTGTTGATGCTCAAGAAAGGAACCAGGAGTCATTCTCTTCTCTCCATCTTCCCTGTAGGTGCCTCTGCCTCTCTATAGATGCTTATGGCCCTCCACATCTTAACATTACTGAACCAAAAGCAGAAAGTGGAAGCAAGACCCTGTTTGACTCCAGAACTGTCTCCATTGAGGCACAGAGTATGATAACAGCATGAATGGTGGTGGTAGCAGTGGTTGTAATTTCTACACCATGTTTCAGGTCTGCTTACTGTCTTCAGCACAAATCCAAAACATAGCCCCATACCAGCCACTATAAAGAAAATTAACTCTGTCTCAGCTGAAACCAGGACAAGACTGCTCAACTGCTCTGGACACTAGAGCACTGGTTCTGTATTGCATCTCTGTATTAAAGGAAAGGAATATTAACCTCTTTGCCTTCAAATTTTTGATCCAGAAATTTCTGATCCCTCACTAGCATAGATCAACTCCATTGATTTTTAACTACACAGTGCTGATTTACACCCTTGAGTTCGGGTGCTTTTTTGCTATGATCAGAAGTTGTTTTGATTGTTCCATTTTCTTGCTGACAGCTAGTCATACCCAAGTGATCCAAATGCAACTGGTGAGGTGACTGCCAGCTGTACTAACTGCTTGCTCCACCACCTACCTCTTCTACTCAGACCCTCAAGGTAAGCTTGCATCAGAAGGAGTCCTACATAGACTATAATTCAAAATCTATTAACTCTGAACATCAGTACAGTACATAAACTTAACTGGCCCTTGCAACACTGCAGTAAGTTTCTGTCCCTAGTTATTCCTATAAATCATCCCAGATAGGCTAGGACCCGATCAATGGGAAGAAATTATACCACAACATTAGTTTTCATCATACACGACTTGAACAATTACTTTTCTGTCTTGTGGTATGAAGAATCGTGAAAATTAATAGTCTCTCTGGGCCCAAATGAAGTGTTTATGGGGCAGTATTACCTATCCTGTATTTCTTACTTAAAACCATACATTAGTTTCTTTGCACTTACAACCACTCAATTGTTTTTTAAATTTGCTGTTGTATCAAAAATACTGAAACTTTACGGGATTTTTTTTTTTTTAATTGTTTTACAGTCTCCTTCTCCAGAAACCTTCTTTAATGCCCCTTCCATAAAAACATTATGCCCCACTAGATTTGTCTTGTGCATCTGCACACAGACAGTCAGGACTTAGCTCTGGCCAACAACTCTGACTTAACACATAGTTGGCCTTGTGCAAACAGATTGATGCTCAGAGGCAGGGGCAGGATGGGCACAGGTTGTATCAGCGTGTCTGTTCTTGTGAAAAATTAATGTCTCCATGCTTTAGAGCTGTCAGTTTAGCATGACCTAACGTGGACCATCCAGAGAATACAGGGTGCTAGCCTCAGACAGGTGACTGGGCTGAAGCAGATTTTACTAAACATTGTCTCAGATTTGGTGATAAAGCAAGTTAAAGATTCAAGCTGTGATTTTATATTGCAAATATTTATCTGTGTCATAAAATGCCTTTGACAATTTGTGCCAAGTAACTGGGTATTTGAAGTCTTGTGAAAGAGAAACCAGACATCCTGTGTTTTGTTCTTTGGTCTCCTTACTCAACTGCTGGTTGGCATGCTTAAGATTAACTCACCTGTGCAGTTAATTGTATGGGTGAAATATTTTATGCAGCTGCAACGAGCAGACACTCTTTCACCTCTGAGGATTTTTATAATATCTTGTTTTGAAGCCAAATCAATATGTATGCAGTTGTGTTGGGGAAGGAAACAGGATGAACAACTGTGGTTAGAAAAGAGCAAGATACATGCATGTGGAGCACCAGGCCTACACATGTCCCACAAGTAGCTAGCTCTCTGCAGGCGCAGAGCTCCCACTTCTCCCTGAATACCAGTGAAAACAAGAGGTGAATGTGGCCACTTGATCCTCACTGTAAGCTTCAAAGCCTACCCCTTCTAGGGATGAAAGGGACCTCTCAAACCACCTGCTGTTGTTGCAATAATGAACCAGGGAAGCCAGTGACTGTGCCATTTCTGTAGAGCAGATTGCTCCCCATCAGACTGGAGCTGGTGTGATTTCCCTTAGTGCCTCTGATTAGATAGAAGTGTCTTAGTTTTATCTGTAGCCTGAAGGTTATTGATGCATATGAGGAAAGGAAGATTAATGCTTCATTGGTTAAAACTGCACTTAGATCTGGTTCCAGCTTTCAGCCTTACTATAAATTTTTGTGCAAGTCACAGGTAGATTTCAGAGGTATTTTGATCCCTGAAGATGCAATCTTTTTGACCTTGGCATTCTTATAAACAACATCATACACTTACCTGGTTTTAGGTAGCACAGTTTCTTCCATAATCTCTGTGGTTCCCAGCTGTCAAATATTTCTTTGCATCTTGGACGCTCCAGAGATTAATTTGCTCACACAAATGTTATAGTCTGTGGGGTGAGACACAGGGAGGAAGACATCTTTAGTAGTAGAGGATAGCTAACAAGTTTTAAACAAGAAATGTTTTTTGATGAGGTTACCTCCAGATCAGGGGAAAGGGGGTGAGGGAGGCCAATTTTCCATTTCCTTAGAAGTGACAGAAATTAAAACTTTCACATTTTTATGCATTCCATAAAAGCAATGAAAAAGTTTTTTAAAAAAAATCTACCGTAACAAAGCTCAGACTGTCAAATTTTTGAAATTATTTTGATGTTGAAAAAATGAATTTCATTTTGAAACAACCTTCTGAAATGAACCTCCCCAAACTACTCTGAAAACATCACCACAGGATGTTTTGACACTAAGGCGCTTTGCCTCTATTGTGTATATGTGAAATGTTGTCAGAATTGATACATATTTCTAAAACATGTCAATTTCAACAAAGACAGAAGCTTTTGTTAAGAGTATACAGTAAAATGGGAAAAAACCTAAAAAAATCTCAGCCTCTTCACCCAGCCCATGTCAGAAGGAAGAGCATCCAAGGACACAGCAGCAGGTCCTATGATCTATGTTGCACCACCCAAACTACTGCAGGAGGGAGCCCCCCTCTCGCAGCATTGCCGGTCACAAGCGGTGTTCCCCAGGGCTCGGTGTTGGGGCCAGTTCTGTTTAACATCTTTATCAATGATCTGGACGAAGGGATCGAGTGTACTCTCAGTAAGTTTGCAGACGACACCAAGTTGTGTGGGAGTGTTGATCTGCTGGAGGGTAGGCAGGCTCTGCAGAGGGACCTGGACAGGCTGGATGGATGGGCCGAGGTCAACTGTATGAGGTTTAACAAGGCCAAGTGCAAGGTCCTGCACTTGGGCCACAGCAACCCCATGCAACGCTACAGGCTTGGGGAAGAGTGGCTGGAAAGCTGCCCGGCAGAGAAGGACCTGGGGGTGTTGGTTGACAGCCGGCTGAATATGAGCCAGCAGTGTGCCCAGGCGGCCAAGAAGGCCAATGGCATCCTGGCCTGTATCAAAAATAGAGTGGCCAGCAGGACTAGGGAAGTGATCATGCCCCTGTACTCGGCACTGGTGAGGCCGCACCTCGAATACTGTGTTCAGTTTTGGGCCCCCCACTACAAGAGGGATATTGAGGTACTGGAGCATGTGCAGAGAAGGGCAACGAAGCTGGGAAAGGGTCTGGAGCAGAAGTCTTATGAGGAGCGGCTGAGGGAGCTGGGACTGTTTAGCCTGGAGAAAAGGAGGCTGAGGGGAGACCTTATTGCTCTCTACAACTCCCTGAAAGGAGGTTGTAGAGAGGTGGGGGTCAGTCTCTTCTCCCAGGTAACAAGTGATAGGACAAGAGGAAATGGCCTCAAGTTGCGCCAGGGGAGGTTTAGACTGGATATTAGGAAATTTTTCTTCACCGAGAGGGTTATCAAGCATTGGAACAGGCTGCCCAGGGAAGTGGTTGAGTCGCCATCCCTGGAGGTATTTAAAGGACGTTTGGATGAGGTGCTTAGAGACATGGTGTAGTGGTGGTTTTGGCAGTGTTAGGTTTATGGTTGGACTCGATGATCTTAAAGGTGTTTTCCAACCTATATGATTCTGTGATTAATGTTCACATCAGCCCTTCCTGAAACACTTCTATCAGCTCTCTTCAGTAACAGGCCTCTGTCAGAGAGCTGAGACTATGGGGACAGTCATCTTTGCCAGGGAAGTCATGATAACCAGTTCAAGACAGGCTAAAGAAGGCAAGTTGCAAAATGCACGTATGCACGTGCGACCACTAGCGAGTTAGAGCAGTTCGGGGGGGGAGGGGGGGGGACGTGGGTGAGAGAGTGGTACCGCACCATCTAACCAGCCCCCCTGCTGCTGTTCAAGCCCAATCAGTTTGCAGCTAATGACAACCCCAAAGCAGAGCATTTGTGGCCAGTGAAAAATCAATTGAGGGATACGTGACAGAATGGAAAATACTGTACTGCACTCAGCATATTGCCTTTGGGTAAAGATTGCCCCAGCTCCCAAGCTCTGGGATCTGAGTCAAAGTGAGCAGAGGGGACGACTTCTCTGTTCATGCTTTCATCCTGCATAGTCTCACCTGGGCTGCTGACTCTTAAACGTAGTATGAGGGCACACAGGCTACTGGGAAAAGTAAGAGCTATGATTCAGGACAGCACTGTGCCACCAGGCCCAGCCCCAGGCAAGGGCTGCTGCAGAAAGCCACATGGGGCAGGCTTACTCCTTTGGAGCTGCTACAGCTTGTGGGTGGCCACTCTGCAAGGCATCATTCTTCCCTTGCTGCATGCTTGCTCTGGACAGCATTGTTATTGGCACATACCTTAAAAGAGGAGCAAATTAGAGTCTGCCTTGTTGCAGCTTTATATATATTTTCCATTTCTTGTTTCTCAAATACTTGTCCAGAGCAGCTCAGTGCCTGCTTACTGTGTACGTGGGTGGACTGTATGTATGGCTGCACAAAGAACACTACCTGTTTCTCATCATATAAGACTTAATCCTTTCAGCTGTTTGTAAAACACTTGTTTTCTTCTGTTTGGAAATCAAAAAACTAATGATAATTCTATAAATAACAGTGACAGCATTTCCTGAGATGGTTTGCAGAACAAGAATTGCATACCAGGAATATTGGTGTGAGCTCAGCACCTTTGAATGTTGCTGCTTAATTTGTGCATTGGGGCAGGCTCATAATCTGGAACATGAGCAGCATGAGCTCATGTCTGCCTGCAAAACTGTGTAAATGTACTTGGCATATTTAGAACTCGGCATAGTTTGAGAACTTTCACCTGAAATAGCCCCTTGTCTCAGTCTGTGACACCCAATATTATTTTATCATGGCTTCTCGTTATTACTTACTGTTAGTAACAGCGGAGCCAAGCACATTTGTGCCGCACAAAACTAAACCAACACACAGTCCATGCTGTGGGAGTCCTTCAGCACAGAGCTCCCCAAGTGTGTTCTGTGGAACTCAATGTTGTAAATTCTGTGCTGTAAACGGATATAGCTGACCTCAGGACTTTGTGCTAAACCCTGATTTGACTTTCTACTTCATCTCCTCATTTGCTTACCCACTCTTTCCTCCTCCTTATGTCACATTTGTTTTACATTTAGTCATTCCAGAAACTTCAAGTTTTGCAAATGTAATAACAATTTTCCCTCTACAATATTGAGTTTCCCTCAGCAACTGCCTCAGCTCCTGGATTCAAAATGTATTTTCTTGACCTCTAAATAGGAAAAAGAGAGCAGCTGTAATGCAGATGAAATGTGTCCTACATCGTCTGGGATTCTCTTCCAAGTCCTGGAAGCTAGAAACAACTTCCCTTCTGTCTCTCTCTTCCCTTTTTTACTTTTTTGTTAAAAAGAGTTGAAATCTAGTATAAGCACATGAGGAACTCCAGGAACCTGGACTCTAACTATTAGGTATGACAGGCCCATGCCTAATGTCACATGGCAGTGCTCCCTTCAACCTTAGCAGCACTTGTTGTCATTTCAAAGCAGAAACCTAAGGTATATCTTTCAGTCACCTTTCTTGACATGAGTTTTGTCCATACCCTGGCTGCCTTGTGGGTTTGGAGGGAGAATGGCAGCAGCCTTTGCAGCTGCAACGAACAAACAGGAAGAAAACCTGCTCCATAGCATGAGGATCTCCCTGGCCATTAGTGGCACTATCAGCTGCTCTCTGCAGGCTGTTGCAAGCCAGTCATGAACAATGTGCTCCAAGGAAAAAAGAAGATACTATGAAAGGAACACTTACATTAGCATTAGGCTTAAACCCAGAAGTAATCTCCTAAACCCACCAGAACGCTCCATAATGAAAGCGTCCCACATCCCCTCCAATTGGCTAGTCTCACTTGGGTGACGAAGCTATCAAGTACTTGGAGGGGAAGAAGTGATGATGTAATGATGTTTCATTCATAACACCAACGAATCTACCCCAGCAATAAGGACGTCACTATGATTTCATCTCACTATAAAACAGATGCTTGTCTGGGCTACAAAACAAACAAGCAGCTCTTTTCAACAGGAACTGAAAGAAAGGAGAGACCGAGGAAGATAGAAACTGTCGTGCCAAGAATAGAAATGGAGCATTGCAATGCAGGTAAATCATTCTCATCTGACCGTTACTGCAACTACAGCTCCTTCCAGCTGTGCAGATGATGTCCTAACCTATGGCCACAGCACCTTGGTTGCATTCCCAGAACTCCTCCTTTAACACATCAAGTAGGGACTATGCTCAACATCTCTCATTCAAGCCATGCTGAAAACTCACATGCAAAGACCTGACAGTCCTGCCTGAGTGGGAAAGACTTTTTTTTTTTTTAATACAGATGGAGGTTTATTTTTTGTTACATGATTTAAACAGCTAGGAATGACAGATAGTAACTATGTACAACCAAACAAGGTTATCTCCCAAATGATTATAACCTTGCCTAAGACATGAGGATAGAAGCCAGTAAAGTAAAACACCTCCTTAATTTATGGAAGATCTGTTAGTCTAAACTGCCAACCACTTTCTAAAATGATGGGCTAGTTTAAAGTCACAGCACTTGAACCATGGCTTTGGAACATTATTAACCTGTTTTCTTTGTGCCCTTATAAATAAAACAGTTGAAAAAAAACTCCTGGAAACAATAGGCAGTTGACTCCCAAGGACAGACATGAGCTCTCAGGTCAGAGCAGGAACATTATCTCCTCCTTGAGTGTAAATCCCAAAGAAACTGTGGGCCCAAAAGCAAGGCTGTGATAATACTAAGCCAGTGTCAGTCAAATATGACAGTGCTTCAGAAAAGAAAACTCCCTCCTCTTGTCCATAGGCAGCAAAGTTTGGGAGAGCTAGGAAATACGTTCATGTTTAAACACATTCTGCTGTGGTTTCATCCTGAATAACCAGCTTCCATGTTGAAGGACCGCTATAAAAAGAACATTTTAAGTTGTCATTTAATGGTTCTTGAGAACTTATTCTTATGATGAAAACAAAGATTTTTCTTGCATATTAGTTGGCTCTCCAGAGGCCGTCCATGTTTTCCTGAAAGATGAGGGCAGGGTGGGATTCAAGCATCAGGATGAACAAGGGGAATAACTTCCTGCATCCCAGGCTGGAATCACTAGAAAGCCTCTTTGTGGCTGATAAAACTCAGCCCTTCAGCAGAATTAAACAACTAATAAATTGTTTAATTCTTCAGCAAATTAAAGAATTAACAGGAGGCTGATGATTTCATTCTTTAAAATACTAAACTGTAAATTCACTAAACATCCTTGGGTTTCATGACCCATAATAGTTCTGTCATTCTTTGACAGCCTAACATACAATAAGGATATTATATCCTAAGTTTGCTTCGTTATACTGTATAATACAAAGAAGAACAAAAGGATTTTAATAGGCAAAATAAATATTTTGGATTGCTTTGCAGTACTGTGCACATTTTTAGGGTTTTTTTCTGCAACTGAATAGACTCAGATTCCTGCCCTTGTGGTTCTGCTCAGCTTGCCAGCTAGTGAGAAGCACCATCACTCCACTGAGGTCAGTGATTTGTGCCTGGTGAATATCTACTCTCTGCATCTCTTCCCTCTGGAATAAATGGCTTACTTTGGCATAGAATCACAGAATGGTTGAGATTGGCAGGGGCCTCTGGAGATTATCTAGTCCAAACTCTGCTCAGGCAGGTGCAGGTAGAGCAGGTTGCTCAGAACTGTGTCCAGCCAGGTTTTTAAAATCTCCAAGGATGGAACTCCACAACCTCTCTGGGTGATCAACCACCCTCCCAGTAAAAAAGTTGGTCTTTTTACTGCTCAGTCAGAATTTCCTGTGTTTCAATTTTTATCTATTTTCTCTTGTTCCATCACTGAGAAGAGTCTGGCTCCATCTTCTTTGCACCCTCTCATCAGTGCAAAAATCTGTTTCCCTCATAAGCCAACCAACATGCTAGCTATCTGCAGAGGAGATGAAAGTGCTGCCAAGCGACAAGACAAGACATCCTGCTGGGATGAAGATGCTAGAGCTGGTATAGAAGTCTACTAGCTCTGACAGCTGGATACAACTGGGTTGTGCATAGGTTATAGTTATTGATTAAGAAAATTAATCAACAGCAAAAAGCCACGCCGGTTGTGACTGAGAAACCAGTGTGGGAGGTTTCCTGGGGGTCCCACCTTTGTTCAGTTGTATTGAGGAGTTCAGAGGAATAACAGTGGTGCAGAAGTGGCTGAATGCAGCAGAATCTTCTCGTCCGCTTCATAGACATCAGCCCACTGCAGGCTGTACAACTTGGGCTTCTCCAAAGTGGTCTGTGCAGAGAAGATAAACCTTTCACAATCTGCAGGACCAGTGTGCATTTCTTTTCTAATTCCTCCTATAGCACAAAAAGAAGGCAGAGCCAAAGAAGACATATCTTCTTATCAGGGAAGATGAAGCTCATCTCTGAGGTGCCTTGGAATTGCACTGAGGTATAGGAGGTGCATTAGAATTGCAAGCCTTTCTGAAGCCAGAAGTGAGCTGGAACATGTGCAACTTGCCACTTTTCCTTTGTATGTTAGCTGTCACTACCCTGTACAGTCAGAGCAGTACAGGGACAACTAAGCTGTCTGTAATGGAGCTAGCTCTGCAACTGTGACCTGTTCTAGCCCTTACCGTAATTAGCTCCAGAGAGAAGCAGCACTAATGAAACTGCACTGCTGCCAGGACCTATGGTGGTATCTCTAAGGGGCTGCACAGTGTTACGCAGACATGGTTGCTTGGAAACACCTATACAACTCAAGCTGACAGCCCTGGGCAAGACCAGACAGCGTCAGAAAAGCATCTGAGCAAAGAAAGTGTAGCCAGCAGAGCACGTACAGAAACCCAGGCCAAGGTAGCTGTTATGCGCATTCTTGATAGTTACAAAGCTCCTTGGCAGTAGATAGTCTATGCAATTCCTGCATCTGCTGCAGGATGAATAACAGTTTAAGATGCTTCTGCTTCTTCTATTGAATTTCTTCCCTATCTCTCCCTCTTTTCCTCTCATCTGTGATGTAGGTTTCCCCCTTACATCCTGCCAGCCCCACAGTGCTGGCTTTTCTCAGGTACTTGGTAGCATATCAGACATGTCACCTCCTTTCCTCTGCACCCTCCCTCACATGGGGTGGACTCCCTGTAAATACACCTGATATGCCCTGCTGCTGGGGTGTTTTGTGCTAGCCAGTCCTGACGTTAGTTCACACATCATAGGAATAACAATAATAATTGCCTGCTGTGGACCAGAGACTGTTTCAAACTAAGAAAAAAGTAGATGAAACACACAGGAGAGGAAAAAAGGGGGGCACTCACAGTTACTCTGCTTAGAAAGGCAGTATAGCTTTGAGAAGTTCTGCTATTCTAGAGGCCATAAATCAATCATAATTGCTTTGCTCAATTCAGAGTCTTTATAATAGAAATCAAATACATCCAGGAGCTTTGGGTTCAAGTCACCATGGCAACCCAAGCCTAGAATGGCTGCAGATGGTCCACTTTACCTTTCCATTGATCCTTATCTTTTTGTGAACATGGTTTACCTGGCACTTCGTGACAAATGAAAACCTGAACATGCTGTACATTCCCTTAGCGTCTGCACTTGTTTGCCTTGCAGCAAATATAAATACATGCAAGTGCATGCTACCTTTGTGGTATTAGTCCAGTCAGAGTTTAACTGAGCACTTTATTTGGTGTGACATTGTTATTCAACATGTGGATTAAAAATATGCAGTCAAGATTTACACTTTTATAGCCCCTTTGATGCAACAGCCATGAAGTTGTTGAGACATACGTATGAATACAGGTGGATGGAAGCCAGAATTCCCCTTTCCATAGCAGCTCTGAAATGTTACAATAATACTCATTCCATCTGGAAGTGAAAACTTACTATTTGGGGAGATTCCTGCTGTTTCCTGCTTTTCACTTGCACAAGTTAATGGGACATTCTGATTTAACTTTTTTTATTTTGGGGTGGGGGGGGATTGCTGGGGTTGTGGGATTTTTGTTTGTTTGGGGTTTTTTTGTTGTTGGTTTTTTTGGGTGGTTTTTTTTTTTTTGTAAACTACACTGATGAGGCATAGGTTTAATGAAAAAAATTCTGAGATACTGAGAAACTGATAGCCCTGGCATTGTTGTTTTGGTCTTGAATTCCTAGAGTTTCCAAGCTCCTATCTCTGCCTAAGCCAGGGATGATTCACAGGATGCAAGACTAGTTTTCCATCCAACCCCACTTCATTTCCATCATATTTAATGAAAATGAAATAATCCCCTAAAATAGTTGAAGATGAGAAGTTTAATGGAACAATCTTTGGTAAGAAATGTTCTGATGGGCTGATTAAATCTTGTAACAAAACCGCTTAGAAGTGGAATGATTAGCCACAGTTTCCAGAAGTGTACCCTTGGTCACAGGGAAGTCTCCAAGGACAGCCCAAAAGGTGAGTTAATAGCTAAGCTGAGGTGACACTCTTCAATTCCTGCTGATGTGACTAATAGACTTTCTGTATCTCCCTTTTGTAAAGAGGAAAAAAGTGTCCTTACTGCTTTCTGCCGGCCACACAATATTTGCCATGAAGACACTTGGAAATTGAAAGGTTGTTAGACTTCTCTCAGAATAGCTTAAAGTAATCATTGCTTTATATATAGCTTTTAATGCTAATTAAATTTAGGCACGTTTTGTGGTATTTTCCTCTCTTGTGCTTTTTTTCCTTTCCTGTTCACCACTCCTTCAGTATAAATGGTTCAAAATAAAACCCTGCTGTATATGCATCTCCATCATAATCCCAAATCCTTCAGACACTTGAAGGATGCCTTTCCCTCCATGTAGTTACTGTTGCCAAAAGGTCTGGAAAGCTGTGTTATTTCTACTCTGGCAGTCACTGTACTTGTCATGGAGATTAAAACAAAACAAAAAACCCCACAAACATGAAGAGGACTAATTGTCTTTCCACTGTTGAAGAAACCTTCTCCTCAGATGGACCATCACAGAATCGTTTAGGTTGGAAAAGACCTTTAAGATCATCGAGTCCAACTGTTAACCTAGCACTGCGAAGTCCACCACTAAACCATGTCCATAAGCACTTCATCCAATTGTCTTTTAAATACCTCCACGGATGGTGACTCCACTACTTCCCTGGGCAGCCTGTTCCAGTGCTTGACAACCCTTTCAGTGAAGACATTTTTCCTCATATCCAATCTAAACCTCCCCTGGAGAAACTTGAGGGCAAAAAAGACGACCCAGGCTAAATTGGCTGCTGACACAAAGGGTGGGGTCTCCCACATAGCCCACCCAGCACAGGCTATCTGATACACAGCCCTGGAGAGGGAAGATTTTTTTATAAAAGGGAGACACACAGAAAGGAAGAACAGAGAAATATCCAGTGCATACTGAGAGCAGAGATAGTCATGCAGAAGAAGCACAGGGATATGGAGAAGAACAGGGCAAGAAGAGAGAAACTCCAGGGAAGAGATAAACACAGACCTAGGGTAGTGCAGACAATGCAGCTACAATGTCTTTGTGTAAAACACATTAGGGAGTTCATAGCACTTTATATGAGTAGCTCTCCAAAGAGTCATGCATTTAGCACTTACTTTCCCATGGGTATTTGCTGACTCTCCTTCAACTCATTGGAACCATTATCCTTTATGAAGATACAATTAGCTACAGTTAGGAAAAAAACCATAGGGCATTACAACACAGAGGTGAGGCAGGATCAGTTAAGGCAGAAGGCCATTCTCCCCTACAGATTTGCTCCCTCTCAGGGGAAGGGTGAGCTATTGGGGGAGACAATAGGGGAGGGGGGAACAGGATACACGACAAAATAGCGCGTGCTGGAGAGTACAGATCCCCGGGATCAGGAGAAACAAATGTAGTTCTGCTGATGAACCTTCAAGCAAATCTTTTGCAGGAGGCAATTTTCTTCCAGTGGGTGATACCGGGAATAGAGAGGTCAATAGCCTTCCATGGTGTCATTTGGGAAAGGACACTACAGTACACCAGCTAGAGATGCTCAAACATACACACATGTATGAGCATCTCTAGCCAAGTGGTCCTATCTATATCTCCTCTGCCATTGCCTTTATCAAGTACTCCCAGCACTTACTGTTAGCATTTATGTAACAGTTTATCTTGCACAAATTAAACTGCCAGCTCTCATTTATAAACACTCAATAAAGAATTAAACTGCAGATATGGTTTCAACATTCTCTTACATCTTCAGGTACATTACTAGGAGGTTTTAGATGCACACTTGAGATGCACAGAGCATGCTTACCTGTCAGGGAAAGGTTAATGCACATGAAGCACAACTTTGACATTCCAGAATGATATTTTCTTCTGATTGTCATTGATAAGAAATTATCTCTAAATGCTTTCTGCTGTTATCTGTACTGCACCCATCTACCAGGCTCTTGGCTTCACATGGGCTGCTAAGGGATCAGACAGGTGAACCTGCCCACTTTCCTGTGGGCCTTCAATAGAATCAAACTACCTTCATGGAACACCATGATTGTATCAAATCACACTTCTCCTATGAGAAAGGGAGTCCTTCAGAGCATTTCCATTCTATGATCTACCAAACTTCCTACTAGGAGATTTAAAAAGTGTCATAAAATACCTTCAAACCACTTATATTTTTATACCTTTACAAATTACGTTTTAATACAAACTTGATATCAGGGTATTTAGCCTTGGTTTTCAAAGGCGCTTCAGAGAAGTAAACACAGAATATTAAGCAAATCCAAGGCTTCCAAACATCTAGGTGTCCTTAGAAGCTCATCCTGAGCTGGTAAAATCCTCTAAAGCTTCTCACTTTGATATACCTTAATAAAAGCAAGACTTGCTCTTCTGATTCAGGTGCAATGGAATGGTATTCTGCAGTTTCATCAGAAGGGAGTAAGACAATATTGAGCCTAAGTACAAACACCTGAATCTGATCTTAAATTACCAAGGAGTCAATTGTTTTGGTGATAACACGCAGTGATTCAGAATGAACTTGCTCGGAGGTTTGCAACAAGATCTGGTTTTGTGTCTTGTCATTTTCAGCATTTCCTGATTTCATCTGAGATGGGAAGTAAAAGTCATAGTATAAGCAGAAGCTGGAAAAACCCAGAACTCACTATAGAGGCTCATCTAACATGATCTAAGCTTCAAGAATCCCAAAGCAAGGAAGAAGTATTACCCCTCACAAATTATCTAATACATGCTGCTTGACCCACATCCTCCTATCTCCCTGGGAGAGCTCCTCAGAGCCAAACTATAGCTGTGTAATTTGAGGATTTGTGTAATGGGACCAGGATGGAGTTTATCCAGAGAATGAGTTCAGCTGTAGGAGCTACAGCAACTTTTAGAAATTTTCTGATCTCTAACCAAAGAATTTGAGGTAAATACGGCAAAGCAAAGCATCCACATTGTTGCAAATCTAAAGACAGACTGAAATTAGTTCTGAGCTTTTATTATAGATGGTCCTGTCAGCAGCCCGACATTATTCTGGCAAGTGAAAAAAGGGCACAACATCTTGGCAGCTTCTGGTCCCAGCTAGAAACGTGTGCTCTGACAAACCTGTGCTGGCTCTGCAGAAAGAGCCAGATGACCTATTGCCAGTTCCTAGGGGGAATGGAGCATATCCAGAAATCAAGGATTTCTCTTTTTCCTCAAAAGGGCAAACATGAACAGTGGAACAATTCTGCAAGGCTATCAGGACATGAGAGACACAATTGCTTTCTTAAAAAAAAGGGCAAGAAAGCAGCTGTATAAATCCTATCAGATCAGCATTTATATTTTCCCACAAATTATAGTCAGCTGATTTCAAGCACCATCATCAAATGGGAGAATATTTGGTAGCCTACAGACCCACTGCCAGAATTTGTCTGGTAAAATGCTTTTGAGCTCATAGTTAAATTTGTTTCTTTCTGCTTCCTCTGTTCTCCTACCAATTGCTAGTTGCAGGAAAGCTCGCATACCCTCCTGCTAGAAACTGTGTCATCTCACACATGTGCAAGTAAGCAAACACTGATCTAAATTCTGTAACATATTGAGAAGAGATTGTTTTCTGACATAGTCTTATCCTCTCACTTGAGTATTTCCAAGGTAAATATTCCTCTTAGCCTCAGACATGGATCATTCCATTTCCTTTTCATTTTTGAAAACCTGTAATCCTTAAAATTATGATTTTTGCAGATTCATTTACAGAAAATTGCTTTCTTTTATCTTCAGCTTTACTGCATGGAAAATTATGAGCAAAGCTCTCTGAAGCCAGAGGATGAGGTTTACAAGCACTTACTGCCTTGCACTGTTGGCAGCTGTGGAATTACAAATGTAGCAGGTCCAAAACACATGCAGAAGAAAGTTTTTCTGTTTTGGCATAAAATTTTCTCTGTTTTTAAAGGAATTTAAAAGACTTTGATGAATTCTTGTTTGTGTGTGTGAGTGGACATTCCAAATTTTCATCAGCTCTAAGTAAAAGTAGATGCATGGCACTGCTAGTGTTCTTAAATGTCTTTGGCTGGCTGTAAGAGAATTGCCCTCTGTTTATTACCTACTTATTATATATGTTTGTACAGCACCTTGCACAATGAGGCCTTGTGCTTATGCCTCCAGGCACCAGTACAATAATAAAAACAACTGGAAATGAATTTGCTGAGCTTATTCCAGAAAATAAGTGTTACTTAGTAAATACAAAGCTATAGAATGCAATATGTTCTGAGATTATTTTCCTTGAAGTCACACTTAATGTTCTCCACAGCTGATCTTTATTAAACATCGGAAGGTAAACCAAGCCCCATTTATGTACAAAAATGCCAAAACCCAATTTTTATCAAATTACTAGAGAAGCCTTTTTGGCAATATAGGAGGTAACCAGTGGGCTATGCATCTGGTGTGTAGATTATTGGTTTGGTTAGACCAGAGCATGAGTAATCTTTTAATTTCCATATCATCATCCAGAGAAAGAAACATATTAAAAGTTGTGTTTGACAGTGCAGGTCCACTCCTGTTACTGACTTTCTGAATTTTAACCCTCTTTGGAGAATTTAGGTTTTTACTACCTGCTTTTTACCTTTTAATTATCAACTGCTGAATAATGTGATATTGCAAAATAAATAAATTCAATTATGAATCTCAAGAAAATAAAAGCAGTTTGTACATCTGAGAAATGCTTTACATTTCTAGAGCTTCTTAAAGCAGATCTCAAAGCACTTCACAAAGAAAAATCAAGATCTGGATTACAGGCAAATGTGGTTTAGTTATATGCGTATCTGCTGTCTAGTCAAATTAGAACAACTACGCACACAGGAAAATTCTGTCGAGATTTAAACTCATTTGATATCATTTCAGCTTATTCATACTAATGCAATGTAAATTACTATCAAACAAAGTTTAAAACAATTGCAAATACTGTCAGACAGATACTCACTTTGTAAACCTTTTTGCTAGTTGAAAAACTTCATTGCCTCTGCATTTTCTCAGTAGTACTCTGCTGGAGAGAGCAGCGTGTTAGCCTGCCAGGAGGGCAGTTTATGTAACTCTTCCTATACTGCTACAGGCAAAATCAGCTGGTGTGGCTTAAACTGATTAAATTGATGACCTGAGCTCACATAGCTGATTTCTTCTGAAGCAGGTTAGGGAGTGCTTGCATAGACCACTTTGCCTGCAGATCTGAAGGACTTAGCCTCTGATACAGGGTTGGTATTGGGTATCTGCTGTGGCAACATGCTCCCTGGCAGAGATGGATCTCTCTGAAGAGGTTTGATTGTAGCCTTGTTTGGTGAAACAACATAAGCCAAGTTTAAACCAACATCAATGCTGTGCACAACTTGAGCTTGTTTAACTGAACTGGTGCAACAGTTTATGTTCAGTTAAAACAGTGCAGCTGCCACATGACAGCAAATCCCCCATCTCACAACATCCTGGGGAAGTGGACTCAGTAGATGAAATTGTCTTTGAGACAGAGAGACAGCACATGGATTTATGCGAGAGGTTAAATGGGTCTTCAGTTTTGTGCTAGCCCCCCTACAATGAAGTGAGTTTTATCCAGAATTATTACCATTTTTTTAGCAAATGAGAAAACAGGGAGGGAGTGACTTGTCTATGATACCTTAATCTGTCAGTGGCAAAAATGGAGCCTGGACCCCCTTAGTGTCTCTGATCTGACCACACGTTCCTCCTTGCCATGTTTCCGCTGAGTTAGCTGAAACAAACATCTCTGACCAATATATCACCTTTGACTCTGTGGCAATTTGATCCAAAAGAAACACAAATGCTGCTATATATTGATCCCAAAAGTGAGCAGGAAATGCTCCAGGTCTTATCGGCAAGCATGGGATAATAAAAGAAGATTATGGCAAAATCCTTAAGAGATCATGCTGAAGATTATTTCTCTGAACCAATTAAGCATAGGAATTAGTTTCCTGAGGGGATAATATTTTAGTCAGATTGTGTTTTTCTGGAGTAGCTCTTCAGTAATTTTGCTAGAAATAGAGGAAATCTAAGTTGTCTGAAAAGGAGGATTACCAGCCAAAGCTTAACGACTGACTCCTACTGTAAGAATGATCTGGTAGTTGTATTTCAGTTCTGTATTAATACCAGACTCTATTAGAGCATGTTTCACCAGAACATCTTAGGTGCTTTGCAAAGTGCCTTAATGATGTTTTCATCTTAGAGATGAACAAATACAGGCATGGAGAAGAAAAAGAAGCTCCTTGGTCAAAATAACTTAGCTGTCTAGGAGTATGCAGGATGTCCAGTGCTCTCTAACTAGCACCTAACACCAGATTCTCTGGCTTGTAAGCCTGACGTCAGGGCTGAGTGGCTATGAGGCCATGAAAATATTGGAGTTATGCAACACAGTAATTGCAGAGAGACTGGCCATGGACAATCAGCTTGAGGCCTTGACTATATCCTAGCTACTGCAAAGATATGCAGAGTATCAAGAGTGATGCTAGTAGTCCTGCTTCTTGCATCCTGTCTGAAACTCATGCAAGGTTTGGGGAGCATATTCACATTGGACACTATCTTTACCTCCCAGTCCTCAAGAAAACCTGCAGGAACTGCAGGATGATGGTGAACTCACCCTGGAGGATCAGGGTGCAGGTACCTAAAGGTATTTGTGTGCTTGCGATAAATGCTTTGTGGATTTAAGCTCAGAGCAGTAAAATCAGGGGAACCATGCCCAAAGCTCACAGTTCCTATTATTTCCCTCTGCTTGACTCAACTCACCTTTTAACAGTAGCAGAGAAAAAAGGTAAAAACGTGTTATATACATACATACGTACAATATCAAGTGTCCGTGCACCCTGAATTTACGAGCACTTTCCTTCCTTCAGATTTCCAAGATGCTGGCTACTCTCTGGAAACACTCAGCTGAACAACCTACTACTGAACTCAGCACTCCCTTCCTTACACAGCTGGAAAAAATAAGGACAAAAATAAAAAATGTGACATGAATGTGTAACGTGGTCTGGAGGAATTGGAGTTGCTCTTAGCCTATCTGTTAGCATCTAATTCCAGAAGTTGTCCAGAAAGAATGAAAGAAATGCCTTATCTGGGGAATCTAAGCCAATTCTTCTGGCTTCTAGCCAAGGCTCTCTTTCAACTGTACTCCTTGGCTCCCTATGCTGCTGGCTGCAAGCCACAGTTTTCTAGACTTAATCCACAGCTAGATGTCTCATTTCCTCTGTTGCTAAACATAGAAACCATCCACAGTTCTTCAAGAGACAATAATAAGAGTTTCAAGTGCTCTGTCTTTTCATAAGAGAAAGCTATCTGCCTCAGATCCATGGGCTCCTATGTTCCAAAGCCATTTTTGATTCTAGCCTAGGGAGAAATTTACTTTTTACGTGCCTGAGCTTCAGCCTAGGTCAAATCAGTAGGACAAATAATCTGCAGACTGCAGGAGGTATATGAAGACAAGCTGAGTTTCCTGTGAACCACATAAGAAATATCAGGAGCTAGCAACAGTAGCATACTAAAGCAAAACTGTTCTTTATGCTTTAGACCAAAAACATTTGTCTTAGCAGACTGTAGACTATCTCCTGTAAATGCTGTAAGAGGCAAGACTGTTAATAAGCCTAACTTGTGTTTGTTTTTTCTTCTTTTCCTCTAACCTACAGCTCAATTATAAAATTAACCTTTGCCTATATTCACAGGTAGGCCCTTTCTAAGAGGATCTGAACTATCATAAGATTCCCTGAAAAGCTACTAGCTACTAAACTCTGTATTAAGAGCCTCAGGCTGAGCCCATAAAAGAATGGGAAAGATACCTCCTTGCTTCATGGAGGCTGTGTCCCTAAGACCATATATGGGAGTAGTGTGGGATGACTACAGTTTTAGTATACAGTTTTAGATGGTATTTAGCCAAAAAGACCTTTTTCAGTCATTTCTATGAATGACTGTATCCAGCAGTGCCTTTCTGGGAAGCTCTTTCCCCAGTGGGGATACACTCACCAACAGACTGATCTGTTACAGATGAACAAGCACTCAGTCAAACAGCTTGAGTTGAACTGTGAACTCTAATTGGAAAGTTACCAATAAAAAGAACAGAGAAAAAAAATCTCTTGATTTTAGCCGAACTGATGTTTTTCTGTAAATTGCACTAAATGAGGAATTGATAACAAGATTCTGCAGCCTTAATGAAATTACAATGAGTGATCTGTACGTATGTTTCCAAGCATAACAACCAAGGTCTTCTCTCAGGCAGAGTGAGAAGGTGACTTGGCATATTTTCAGACCACAAGTTTATTTTTATGAAATGGTTAGCATGGGTCAGCAGCATGCATGCAGACTATAATAACAACACGAATAATAGGAAAAGTTGCTTCTATTTTGAAGGAGAACTTCTGGATAAATGTGTCCTTATTTCCAGTATTGTTTCCTGCATGCTAATCTTTGTATGCAGTAGGGACAGATGCATGTTGCTCATCAGCTCAATAAAACTTTTGCATTCTACTAACTTTCCATAAGCCATTATATAGACAGAGGCATTACTTCTGCAATTGATTTGCAGCTTCAACAGCATAAAAGAAAAGACAAGCTTTAGTGAAAAGAGATGAGAGAAAGAATCCAGCTTTTAATGTACTGGCTAGAGTAGCTTTGTTGTCTTGACTGTGAGATACAACCAGGAGTGTTGATGTGAGTGGGCTTGAGAGCAAAATCTTCCACGCTCAGCAGCTCTTAGATAGTAGCCTTAGGCCACCTGCTGCAGGCAACCTCGGAATGGAATTCAAGAGATGTAGAGGTGTTGGATTTTATTCTAAAGGTCAGTGACTTCTCTCTCCAAAATTTATTACGGGATTCAATCAGTTACTGTAAAATCGCTATGAGGTCTGCATTTGCAAAGGCTTCAGTCTTACCTATTTGGAACCTGATAATGATTTATTAATAGTGTTATGAAATAAATGCTTTATAGAAAAGGCAAAAAACTTAATGAATTTCCATAATACTGGCCATGGTAAATGTAATCCTTGTGAACAGAGTCCATTCTATCTTATTAAGGGTTCTCAGTCACTGGGCAGGATAGAGCTCTTGTGTGAATAACACAAAATGAACTGTGATGTGCCTTTATAAATACATGGCTCCAGGATGCTATCGGTGGGTTTTTTTTGAAATGCAAAGATGTGTTTGCTGGCAGACACATTGTGACAGATGCCTGCTTTAACTTTTGGACTTCGGCCACATGGAATCCTCTATACCTACATTTATCATTTTTTTTTAAAGTAGCCCTCTGTGCTGCCGGAATTGTAAGAGTATTAAGCCTTTGCTAATATTGTTCAGTTTGCTGAATTGTCCTCATTTCTAGAAAAACTGAACCAGATCATAGGAGCAGAAATGATACCAGTAACAAAAAACATCCCTGTTTTGCAGCAAGATCTAGGAATAAAATTCCCTGTCTGAAGCTTTGTTTATAGTGGTGCTTTTAATTTTCGTCCCTGAGAATGCTGAAGCCTGCAAATGAAAAGCAAGAGGGACTGAGTCCTGTGTAGGGAACTGCCAGCATTAGTATACACATACAAGCTGAGAGCTGGGGGTGTCCAGTTCTTCTGGCAGCTTGTTGGCTTGGGAGGAAACAGTGGAGTTGGGATAGCCACAGTGCATATGCATGCTACATTTAAACGCTCCTCAAAAACATGGCCCTTGTTTATTGTTGTAGTTATAATGGTTTGCCATTTAGATGGGCCTTTATAAAATTTATATCCACTTAATATCTTTTTTATTAGGCAGTTAATCACAAGGAAGAATAAAAGGGAGAGAGCCTGAAGGCCTCTATTTCATTTGCCTAATAGAGTGCTCGTAGTGGGGGAGCAAGAGAGAGTTTGCTTATAATTTATTTTAGTAAGATGGCTTTGAGGATTTCTGATGGTGAGGATTTCTGAAGAACAGGACTCTTCATGAATGAATTTCATTGACAAGAAAATACAGCTCATCTCAAATGTTGGGTGAGGGACTGCTTCCTTGGAAAGAACTAATCCTGCTCATCTAGGTCATCCTTGGGATCAGCGTTTTCCGTTCTCTGTGGTCTGCTCCTGCTCTTTGACACCAGTTTCATACCACGGATGTTCTTTATTTTTGATATATTGTCCCTTCATTTGTTGCCACCTACCTCAAGTCAACTTTAACTGTTCATAACATAAATTGAAAACAGTTAATATTTGTAGCACAACGCCATTATTGTCCTAGAGCCTCACCATCTTAAGTCCTCACTCACTCAGCCTCCTTCAAGCTGACATGAAGAGCAAGGTCTCCAACCCATTTCTTCCCCTGGCTCATAAGTTAGAGTGTAACCCATCAAAACATCCTTTCTCCTGAGGTGTATTTCTCCTTTTCACTGTTTCCATGGTGTGGAGAATTGCTGTGTTGACTATGGACGTTGTTTCCTTTAGGACAGGAATGGTACATGATTATGGGCCATTTGTGAAGAAATATCACTGCTCTTCTTAGAGTCATCACTTAGCAGGGAGCTGAATGAAGGGTGCTGATCCCGGTATAATATTGTGTCTGGACTGTCTAGCTGTTCCTGAGCTGTGGTCCACAGATGCTACACCAAGTCCTCAAATTCAGATCACTTTCATTGCATTACTGCACTAACATTTTAGTAATAAGAATTTGTGGTAGTCTGAAAGACACGGCGAAGATTGTCTTTTAAATAAAGTAAAATCATGAGACCATAATATTTGCCTTTGTCTGCTTCACTCCATCAAGACAATGCTGAGATTAAAAGGCAGGAGGAATTATTTTGACCTCATCTGGGCTCTAGAGAGAATTGAAGAAAACCATGTTGACAGGGAACTTCAAACACCATGCAAATAAGCTCCGAGAATGAGAAAGCATCAGCTTGACTTTTTTAAGTAGTGAGAAATAAGTCATGACTGAGGTTTTACACTTACACTTGTGATAAACGTAGCAATATTTTTTTATTATCTTCTTTATTTCAGCAAGGAGCTCTGCACAAGTGTCAATAAAAATAAAGCATATATAAATCACGGGAATAGTGTCTTTGAGCAGATGTGCATGGTAGGAAATAAGGAAGCATTTGGGATAGAAAGTGAAAAGCGCAGCATTTAATGCACTTAGCTTTCTAATAGCATTTCTGGATTCTTAGAGCACAGCTTTGCCCATCTCATTTTAATTTGGTTCTGTGCCCAAATTTTTAATGCTGAAATGGCCTCCACCACAGAATGAATGTCTACAGTGAATTGACGCAGGGCTGTCGTGAGTGTAAAGTGACATGTTACCCAATTTAGAGGTCAAATATAGGTAGCCCAAGATCTTAATTTCATCAAATTTTAAAAATACATTTCTGTGCCACATTTAGCACCAGCATTGCAGAAAAAAACACCTTTACATAATTCTTTTAGATCTACAGATAGTAATAGATGTATGGTTTGTAACCATAGACTTTGAGTTTCCATTTTAAAATATAATCACGTCCTCAATCTTACACACTGTTCTATTTACCAAATTAATGTTCCTCCTTTCGAGAACTTCTAGGATTTGTTTTCTTATTTTTTTAATGGTGCTGCTAGTGTGGGACTGGTCAGGCGTCTCTACTCCTGGTTGCCACAGAACTTCCATCTAGGATGAAAATGATACTGGTATCTACAGCTGGGAGGGGCAAGGAGGTTCACCTAAGTAGTACCCGTGCACCCAGAACACCCTAAAGTACAATTTTAACATCAAAACTGACAGGTAGAAGACTCTGTGGGAATTGTCAGTGTTTCCACTTGAGAAAAATGATGTTTAGATTTAGCAGAGGACTGGACTTGATGGAATAAAAAGCCCCTTCTGGTTCTCTGTTCCTGTGATAGGAAATTACATGACATGAAGGAAGAACCTGTAAATGAGATGTCCAAAATTTTCTATTAGGTGCTGGTCACTATTTATTGTACCAGTACAAGTACCAGATATCTCTTCAGAGTGCAAACCAATCTGGAAGAAAACTATGGTAATGATTTGCGCTTTACTCATTCCCATCCTCTGCTTTTTATATCAGACACCTTTCTAATGAGAATTCTGTGATAATGAAATTTTGCCTAGAGAAAATTGATTTTGCTATTAAAAAGTTACTCTAAAGTAACTAGGATTTGAAACAGTAATAGGTGTGAAAGACCGAAGCAGAAAATAAAATGTATCTGAATACAATCATATTATGGTTTTATATTAGAACTTAAATTATGTGTTGAATATAGTAGCTTTGAAAGATGGACTTCCCAGTCCTCGACCTGAAAAGGACCATTGTCTTGGAGCATGATATTTAATGAACTACCTTAAGGCCTTAGAACTTCTGTACTCATAAGCTGACACCTAAAATCTAGGACACAACATCTCCCCAGTATTAATTTAAAAAGAATGCTAATAAAACTCTAAAGAATCCAAATCCTGTCTAGGAAGGCACACACCTGACCTGTCCTGTCCAAAGGCAAGGTGAAGGGCCAGGCTGCTCACAGCATCCAGAGTGCACCTGTGACATAGATGTCCACAGGCAGAGCACAGTGCCATTAGCAGCAAGGCTGCACAGGCAGAAGTAGTCCTTATGGCCCACGGTGGACATACGGTCACTTCTGACAGGGAAGGAAGTGAGAAGTGGGCAAATTAACTCAAGGCCATGCAGGAGCTAGAAATTGATTCCGCTTTTCAGAAATGTAGCAGCAGTGCCTTCCCTTCCTGGCTTTGGAGATGGCTTCTTGGTCAGCTCATGGGAGTAATCGCTGCATTATCTCTGATGTGCTGGAGGAGCAGTAAATGTCATGAGACCAATGCTGCCTTTTTCTTTTTTTTTAAAGAAAGATTCATGGACCGACTATTTGCTTGCCTCACCCCATTAACTCCCTAACTGCCCAGCAAACCAGAAAGAGAATAACATCACTTACTCTTTCTGATGTTAACAGGAAAGATGTATTGTTGGCAAATAATAAATACTTTACATTTGCGAGTTTGCTTTTGCATGTAGATTAATGGCTTGTGAGTTTAAATTATGTATTTCTAATGTGCCTTTCACCAAGGACATAAAAATGTTTTAAGGGAATGAATCTTTAGTGATCCCACCATTGTGTGTTAAGAAAGCAATGGACACCCCTTCCTTGCTGAATGCTTTAGTCAGATAGGGTGGGTTTCTGCTGTTCAGATTCCACTCATCAAGCAGAAGTAACACAGGATTAGAGCTTGTCTTGCAAAGCCACTACCTTTAAAATCCTTGGCATTTCATGAAAGGGCGAGTACTTAGTTCTCTTTCTCCCTCCCTCAAACAGAAGATGCATTTCAGCTAGCATCTCAGTTCACATCAGCAGTACACTTCTGAAGCACATACCCTCATTGTCATGGGGCGTGCAGCCTGGACTCCTTTCAGAAGAAACTGAATGGGAAAATGTGTTCTGGGGACTCCCATGATGTGTGGCAGCGCCTACTGGGCATTCAGTTAATGTGACCATACTAGAGCTGGTCTGCAGAAAAGACATCAAAGCTTGTAATATGGATATTGGATCCTCACCACCAGTTGTTTCATGCTATAGATCCTCTGCTATTGGGCTGCACTACTTGCTAATGTAGACATAGCCAAAATCTCTTCCTTAGCTCCAGTTCTTCTAAACGCATTTCTTTAACGTTCCTCAGGCTGGCAACAACCAGCTGGGGATGCGTCCCAGGGTCCTTACACATCAAGTGTGCATAATCAGGCAGTTTCCTATTACCTACTATTCCTCTCTGAAGGACAGTCAAGTGAATCTTCCATATGTACACCCTAGATACAACGATCATGAAAAAAAGTCTCTCTAACTATGGTCACAATAACATGTATTTCTTCTCCTCCCAACTCATCCTGGTCATTTTGATTTAGTCTTTCTGATGTGTATTCCTATCCCACCCACAAGCACATACCTTGATTCTGGAAATCGATGCTTTAACCTGGAAAGATGTCATTTATCTCAACAGCATTGCGGCATATCCCTTGTAAAGATTCCAACAGATCTGTAAGCCCCAGAGTTTATTGATATAGATGGCCACATAACTGAAGTATTATCTTAGCAGAAACTGCTTCGGGAATATAGATGGATTTTTGCGCAATGAAATTGTATGATCAATCATAGGATTCAGCTGCAGAAAGCAAACCCTTGTTGATATATCTCTGCTATTAGAAAGACGTTTTAAACAGCTGCTTTCTATCTTGAGTGTCATGAGTCTGGAAATCCAGATGCAAGTGCTTTCCTAGTTCAGCCAGATGCGGGCTGATGAGGACGTATTCTGATGAGGGCACTATTTTCCTAGGTGGCGTAGGGCTCCCTGTGCAAATGTGCACAACACAGAAAAGTATATTTTCTGCTAATCAGGCACCTGCTGCTTGTGGGTAGAAGACTTGGGCCCAGAAATTGGTCCAAAGGAAATAAAGTGCTTCAGTTTGAGGTCCCTCATTATATTCCAGCTCCAATGGTAGATGCTGGTGTTCTGCACTCAGTCCCAGCTTGGGGAACAGTAAGATGAGAGAGGTCATTATTAATTTCTGCTTGAGAGAGGCAGGGAACTAGAGTGCCTCAGTGGCTGATTTTCCCCTGTTCTCTTCGTTCTCAGATGCTCAACTGCTACTGAAGCCTTTAAAAGGTATGACTTCTATCAATCATGACAATAACATTTTTGCCTAAAGCTCTTTAACTCCTCATGAGCATCAATGACAAAAACTTAGCCTATACAAACCCACCCTGACTCATGGGATGAAAGCATGTCCATATATTCTTGCACAGGTTGGGTTTGGCCCCTCTACTCTTAAGCTTGCTGTCTTTCCATCTCTTGCAAATGTCAATCTAAATTGCCCTGGCAGGGTGGAATCCCACAAGAAATCATGCTTTTAATCAGAGAAATATGGAAGGTGTCAGGACTCAATACTTGAATAATTCCCCACTTCCTCAGGCCAAAATTTCCACATGAGGAGTAGAGAGATGTGAACCAAGGGAAAGATGGTGGAATTTTGTAATGCAGCATCTATTTGAGAAAATATGTGAAAAATGTGGTAAAAAAGCTTCATTTTGATGACATATCAGAGCAGCTAGGTTAGAGGCAATCTAAAAGAGAATACCCTGCCGTCTAGCACAAATATCCCAGAGAAAAAATAACAACTCTTCCTTTCAATGGCTGGCACTTGCTTTTAATAGGTTCAGAGCACATAAGAGCTCCCACAGAGATGAGACAGACATATTTAAATCAGTCAAACAGAACACTTTCCCATCCCTTCCCCCGACCCTATAGGAGTACATTTATGGTCTAATATATTATTGACGAGGCTGACTTTTATAAAAGTGCTCTGGCATAAGTGGTTATAAATGTGTATCGTCTGCTCTGTATAATCCATTAACGCATTAAAATAATTGTCTTAATTTGATTGTTAAAGTGATTAATAGGGCAAGTGTTAAAGGAAATGAATATTCCAAATTGAGGCATAACGGCAGCCGAAAAATAACTCCACTGAATTGATGTGGTAACAAGGTAAAGGCTTGTGGTTAATGAGCCTTGCAAAGTTAAATATAGAATGGTGTGGGGAAGACAGGAAGAAGACGATTCCTCTATGAAGCATGCCTGGAATGGCTTTGTGACCTGAACCTGGAGTCCTCTGTCCAGCTCAAATGTTTGCCCAAGCACAATCAGACCATGGACTCTGCTGCCTGTGCCCGTAAGTCATGCTAGCTGGGGAGGAAACACCAAGACTAATTTTATCTCCTCTAACATGGGGGAGTAACAAGCTAGGAACTAATTCATGGGGCTGGGTGGGAGGCTCCAAGGCTGCTGAGAAAAGTGGCCAACATGACAGTAAAGCTAAAGGAAGAGAGGAAGGTGCAATTCAGTAAGGCTTTTTACACTGTCTCCTGCAGCAATTGTATTTAGAAGCTAAGGATGGACCTCATGAATGGGCTATTAGGAGGGTCAAAGGTGGGCTGGCTCACCAGGCTTAAACGGTACTGATCAATGCCCAATGTCTGGGAATCCATATCAGGGCCTATGTTGTTCAACACTTTCATCAGTGACCTGGATGATGTCACAGAGTATTTATCTGCAGGAAAGATAAAGATCACAACAGACTAGGGATGTGGCTAGGCATCAGTCCAAAGGGACTATCCCTACAGCATCATTCCTGGAACCAACCACTGAAGATTGCAATAGGTTGTTTAGAAAATCCCTCACATTTACTAATTACAGAAGATTTCCATCCATTACGTATCACCTTTCTTTTGCACGGGGTCTTCTATTCCTCTTAAATATCCAATGCAAGGCACAGTATTTTATCAATAAATACATGATATCCCATGCATCTGCTAATAGAGCATATTTCAATCTTCCCTCTCATTTCTGGTTTTTAGTACACCTTTAGATGGAAAAGAAAGAAATATAAAATAAAGAGTCAACCTGAAAAGCAATTCTTTCCCAGCAAAGCATCCACTTCTTTTAATTTAGGATCTAACATTCTCTTCCAGTAAATTCTGCTCATTTTCACAGGCTAACAATAGCAGTGACTTTATACTTAGCATTCTGTTTGATCCATGTAAAATGATAAAATATTAAATGTATACTCTTTTAAAAATCCCCCCTAGATAACTGGGTGCCAATCAGTTTCTTCAGCAAATCCATGACAGCGACAGAGATGAGTTCCTTGCAGAAACTACTCTTTCACATATGTTAGGTTTTGGAAGGATGCCACAGCCTCTTGCATTGAGTAACGCAGTTATACAGTGTGTATTGTAATATCAAACCATATATAGTAAAACTGAAGAATGTCATACAGCTATTTATTACTGAGATAATAGAAATCAGAGCTGTTTTCTCCCTGTGTGAGATACCCATTTACTGCTCTCTCTCCTCTGCTGCCATTACACTCACACCTCCCTTTCCAGCTAAGCAATCATTCATAGTAAGGCTTATTATGTGCCATCTTTATTTGGAAATAGTTTATATTCAAGTGTAGAAATTAAGGGAACTATTCAGCCTTTGATGTAACAGGCATTGGAAAAGTCTCTTTCAATGGCAGAAGCAAAATTGCAGTATGGAGGGAACTAGCAATGGAAGAGGCTGGATTATTGAGTTTAAGTGAACAGATGGGAATCATCTTCTCGTAAGAGTCTCCCTTCAGTAGGTACTTTGCTAGCACCTCGGTTCCGTGTAGACTGGTACGATTACCCACATCTAAGAGAACAGACTCCTCTTTGCAGCTGAGGTCCCAGCAGCGCAGTGAAGAGGAAGCTAGTGCAACTCCCTGTTCTTTCTCCCCATCTCCTCCTCATCTCACATGAGAGACAGCTAGGGGCAGCTTTCGGTGATATTCAGCCGCAAGGCACCCCACTGTCCCAGAGAAGAGTCAGAGCGCAGGACAAACCCTGCACTACGCAGAGTCAGGGATGTGAGAGCTAAGGAAGCAGCTAAATTCAATGGCCTTACACCAGCTGCAGAATTCTCTATGCTAGATTGATTTCCATTTGGATGGATAAGGCCAAGCCCTAATCTGTTTACAGCTTAAAGAGGCCAGGAAAGGGTAGTGAAGCCAGATCAGATAGTTGAGAAAAATTTGCAGCTCTGTGTGTTCACACCTGTGTCAGGTTTGGCACTAACTCCACAGAGAAAATGTTTGACTCTGGAAAACTATCCACAAATTGCCTTTTGCAAATTGTTAAGCACCTTCCTCTAAAGCAGCTGGTCCTGGCTGCTGCTGCTGGAGATGGACTGTTGGACTAGATGGTATTCTTGTCTGTCCCACTCTGGTAATTGCTTGGTCCTGAAGGACAGAAAAGTAGTTTTCTATGCCACTGACTGAAACTGGGGGAATCTTATCCTGGCAAAGCCCCTTGGCTTATGAAGTATGGAGCAGTGGCATCATTAACAGTGATGTACAGTGTATGAAACTACCCGAGTCTGCCAGCTCAGTGAGATTCACATGTGAAAATGCTTTTTGTTGTTTGTTTATTTGGTTCTGGGTGAAAATTACCATTTTCTTTTTGCCTTTTTCAAAGCTTTGAAAGAGAGCACTTTCCCCCTTGGCAATACTGTGAATTTGCATTGAAAAGTCACTTCACATTTTTCATAGCAGAGCCAACTTTTACATGGTAGTAGTGTTTTTGCAGTCATGTGAACTCCAACGTTTGTGTCTGTGGGGAGAAAACTCATTGCTGGAATGCAAATAATTTCACATTTTCTGTCTTCAGTGAGGGTTTTTTTCTCCCTTACCCATTTTGCTCCTCTGATACCACTTCCCACATTTCATCACTTATGCAATCTAGAAATTGTCGTTCTGTTCATTCCAGCATTGGTAGATCAGATGGTGAGAAGAGGAAGACTTAATACCTGCTCTTGGTTAATTTTTAGGAGATATGGAAATGAACAGACAAATGCCTGTGATTGAAGGACCACTGAATGTCACCATAAGCAGTAAATTCTTAGGAAAGTAGGTATGAATTCTGATCACATCGCAGGTGCAAGAGGTAAAGTTTCTGGAATAGAAAGGAAAGGCTCACTCTGGAGCTTTATGCAGTTTGCTTTCAATTCCATTTACAGTTATTTCTTGTTTTTATATCCTGTTTTATTGAAATCCATTTTTTACTTTAATGTTTTTTGACTTGGGGATAGATTTTTTGCCTTGAGCACATGAATGAAATGCCACACTGTAAAGCGCCAGTTAAAATTATCAATGCAAATACTGCAGTGATGGTTTTATGAGTCTCTTGGCATTTTTTCCCCTAAGTGTTTCTGGGTTAAGAGTATTTATTTTGCTTAGTTCAAACAGAAACTCATGCCTCATAATTTGATTAGTATGTCAAAAGGCAGTTACTGGTTTTGCACCTGTCTTAATGCCATTCTGCTGTTTACTTGCTCCTTGGATTTTCTCTCATTAGCATATTTTCAGGGAGTTTTGTAATGGATCAATCAGTGTTAGAGATTAAAATGCTCTAATTGATGCCTGGATAAGAGGAATGTAGGCAAAAGCAGTGCGTATATCTTCTAGGCACAGAGGCCATGCCACCTGCCTGGTGGCCTTGCTGTGATGGCAGATTTTGCCTTTAGCAGAGGAAGTTTGAAATGGCTCTTCCATTCTTTGTGTCTGCTGAGCCTGCCACTGGTGGGCACATATAGCTGTGCAGTGGGTGAACAATAGAAAAAAGAGAAAAAACCCCACCCCCTCAAGGATCTCGGGCTGAGTCCTCCAAAGCCACTAAGCAGACCTCACAATGTAATGGTGAGATGCAGCACTGGAAACCTTCAGCATTGTTAGCCATAAACTTTCCTGGAGCTGGAGTAGGACTGTGTACTTCAGCCATCACAACGAAGACTGCAGATGGTTTGAAAGGATTTCCCTACATTTGTTTCAAGGCAGTCACATACAGGAAGCGACTCCTTTGGTATACAAGGGACTGGAGTGGTTGGCAGAAAGGGCCCTATAATATGGTTAAGATCTGTAATAATAAACTGAATGGTACAGCTACAATAACAGGAAGAAAGCAGGAGACATTTCTTGGAAGGAATTGAAAAAGCTTAGGATCAATAGATCATTCACTTTGGAATGCAACTTTGCATGTTTTGGATATAATTCCCTGTGGCTTATGATATGGCTGCAGTGTTTCATTACTATCTTTTTTCCAAATAGCTGTAACAGAGTGCAGAAAGTGCACATTTCTTGTTAGCCACCTTGCTATCTGAGGTTTAAGAGGGCAGAACAATAGGGGCATGGAAATAAATATTGGATTAATTTAATATTTTGAGAGATTGCTCCACACAGATAAGTCCTAATAGGGTGGACCATGGTTTTGCAGCCCTCGGCAAATGGAGCAGAAAATATTGCACAGCTTATAGCCTACAAACACTCATGAACCCTAAAGCAATTGAGGATTTTATAACTTAGTTTGGACGAGCCCATTTGAACAAGTATATTGGATTTGAAAGGAAAAAACTGAGAATAAGAGAAAAGTAGCAAACCATGGGCAAGAATGAAAGATGGCAAAAAGAGACAACTCCTTTTACTACTTATTCATGTAAGGTCCCAACTAGCCATCAAGATCCCCTTGCTATAAGCCTTATGTAAACATATAGACAGAGCATAAGTGAGTTACAGCACTGTAATGTTTACGGCCTTTTCTCCAGTTAATCAAAACAGTACCTTGATGGAACGCACACTGGAAGGGAGAGAACACTGCAGGGGAAGACAGGAAAGGGGAAAAGAAAACAGTTCTGATCTCTTCAGTGTCTAAATATTTTCATGAGGGCCTTATGGAAAAATCCAATACATTGAAGGCAGGTATCGCCTGTTTAACAACACATGTAAGTGAAACAGATACGTTCTTGGCCAAAATTCAAAGTGTAGGCAAGAAGCACAGTCTGTTTATTCTCCCCCCTCCCCCCAGCCTTTCAGTCCAGATATTACTGTAACTCTGGGCAGACAGAACTGGTTCCAGCGAACCTTCAGGAGTGGTCACTAAATGTATGTTAGTTCCTGTGGAACATTTAGATGAAAATTAACATTTTAAATTGTCATCTTTTTTCTTTTTGCAAATTTGGCCTGTTCAATGAAAACATCCTATGATCAAATCAAAACAAAGCAGATATTGACTAACAAAAATAATATAAGTTTATATGTGGTGAGGACAAAGGTTGGTTCCCTCTTGGATAGATCTAACTACTCGTTAACATTGCTGGCCAAGCTCCAATGTTCCATCCTCACTTGCTCCCTTGTTTTCATTCATGTTTTCTGTAGGTTGTTCCTCTTCATGTATTTCCAGGCTCTCTCTGGCTCACTGGGGCTTCCTGAGGATGTCTGCACTCTTCTTCCAGAGTGTGCTGGAAGATACCTTACAGCAACACATCTATTCTTAGGTAGACAGCTGCAACATTTATTTCAGGTGCTGGTTCATGAAAGTGAACTGGCCAGCCCACAGTGCTCGGATGAAATAAGCTTCTTATCAGCAGTGAATAAACCAAGAACAAGACCTTGGAAAAGAAGTCACTGGCTAATATACTTCCCTGGGTACTGCAGCATCGCCATTAGCTAAAGTGAGGCCAAGTGCTCCTCCTTGTGACGGAGACAGATGTTACCAGGGATGAGACGCTGCACGACAAGCAGGGTGACTTTCCATGCCTGTTACACTACTGGCTGGCACTGCCATTGCCCCAGAGCACTGTGGCTTTGTGAGGTGGAGAGCAGAGCCGGGCTGAAATGGGTAGCTACTTACCCTTAATCCCACGGAGCCACAGCAATCCAGACCCTTTCAGGATTACCTTGGGTGGTGCCAGCCTGCCCGTGAGGTACATTCCTTTCCTCTGGTGCTGCAAAATGAGGGTTTGGGATTTTCCCAGAACATCCTGATATGTTGACAAGAAAACTATGTGTGTGTATGTGTGCGCGCGCGCACGTTTTCACTATCTGCTCACCTTCTTCTCTGGCTTCAGCTCTTTTTCTTCTAGGCAACTCTGTAAAACAGTTCACGAAGCAGCTATGTGAAACAGATTACAATCTGTTTTTTCTTTTTCCTCCTTAATCTTAAACGATTGCTTCTGGGACAAAAGAGAAGGGCAGTACAATATTCTCTCCCGAACAAACTCAGCTTGCCCAGCTTGGAGAAGCTTTCTAAATGCCTGCCTGTGGTAAGGAACGGGAGACTATGGGAGACTGACGGCTAGATGTGTTTTTGTTAAAGTTTTATATAGCGAGAACTTCATTTTTCAAAAGGTATTTCATTACATCCAGAGTGGTGGCAGCTCAGAGAAGAGGCAACAACCAAAACGTGTGTGTTAAATGACAGCAGATAGACACTGAGTAGACAGGAGAAATGGGTTAGCTACAGCCTGTAGTAGCTTGACCTTGTGACTCCTATGACGTTGACTTTGCAGCATGAGCATCTGGCTACGTGCTCTATTGGAAGTATGTTCCCTGCTCTAGCAACTTAATTGTGGTTGTCTTCAGCATCTATGCTTTAAATAGAGCCATTTCCATACATATTCCCCCACATGCAATCAGGCCATTCACAGGAAAAGATGTAAAGAAACTGCATTGCCCTGGTAGTCCTAATCCACAAAAAGAAAAATAATTATTAAGTGGTCTAAGAGTGGCAGCTGCGATGTGTGAACATCAAAGGCGACAAAGCCTCTTCTCTTCATCTCCAACTAGCTGCTCTGCAATGCAGCAGACACTGGCTGGGGGCTGTACAGCACGGCGATAGTAGCTGAGCTGTGGAGCTTGGGTGAGCGAGTGAGTTCATGTTTAATTAGGCAGCTCTCTGGGGGATCAGGGATTCCTAGGTGCTGAAAATGCACATGGTTGTTTTGCACAGATCCTAAAGAAGCATTTATGTTCCCTCTGAACACAGAAAGGGAAGGGAGAAAAATGTTGACATCAAAAAAGATCAAGTATTAAAGATTCCCTGGCGTGGATTATAGGAGTGGAAGCAAAGTAGGGACATACTTCCAGTTTGGCTTCAGAGAATGACACGAACACTGTGCATGAAACAACCTTCGTAAGTGTCCCCGCCCTGAGGAGCAAAATGCTCCAGGAGAGAAGTAATAAATTACAACTTTGAGTAACTAAAATTACCTTTGATTATAAGCAGGGGTGTCTAGTCAGCCCTGAGAAGCTACAGGCTGAAAAACTAGACTCCTTAGTTCTGTTCCCTGGTCCAGCAGGGCAGTACAGTTTCAGACTGACACAATGACTGCAAGTGTTGTAATCCTGATTATGCTGCAGAGCCTCAGTGCAGCCCCGAGGGAGTCCCTAAAAGGTCTCATTCTGTCCTACCCATCTGCAAAACAGAGATAAACGAGAGGGGTCTTGAGCTTTCATTAATATTTGCAGGAGTACTTTGAAGCGCATGGTGCACTGTACTGCAGAGCAGTTAACACTACAGCAAAGCCATTTATGGCCCCAGATGCCAGCAGCAAACCTTTTGCTGCACAGCCCATTGCACTGGTTACAGCCCAGCTTCCTGTCTGCTGTTTGTGGGCCTGTCATCCTGCTGTAAAGCCTGTCAGCAGCCGAAGACTGGTGCTGGGGTTCAGTCTCTGCCGTAAACATTCATTTTGCACCTTTACTATGCACCAGAGTTCGTTCTACAGAAAGGTGTTTAATCAGTTTTGATGCTGCTGGCTTTTGTTGCTCTTGGACACTCAGCTGGAGAATGGGATTTAAATTTGCAAAAGCGAGTGCTGTAGCCTCGGCACCAAAGAGTCCTTGGTGGTGGGAATAAGCCCAACAGCAAAGAAAACAGATAAATCCACTGAGCCAGCTGCTAGGGCTGCAGTCATTTGCACCTGGCTGCTATGCCCCTAAGCAGTATCTCCTGCATAGAACTGAAGGCAGCCAGATGCGTAAAGGGCCAAAGCACTGAGGAGTCAGGAGACATTGGCATGCAGTAGACATATAACAATAAAATCTGGGTTCCCAGGTGTGTGATGAAAAACAGAGAAAGGGAATAAAGGCTAATAGTAGAACTGCAGATTCTAATGGTAGCTTAGACTGAGACTTCAAACAGACTCCAGGCTTCTGGAGGACCATATGAAGTAGGTGCAGGCACAGCACAAATCTGCGTGAAATGGCTGTGAGAGCAGAATTTGGCTGTATCTCCTGCTGGGGTACTGGATCATCTGGAGTGGAATAGTTTGCACTGGCTCTTTTAAAACTGAAGGGCGGTGATTTATCTATTTTTATTTTTCCAACAAGCAAATATAAGTTGAAAGTTTAAGCTAAATTAGTTATAGTGGGTATTTATGGACTGTACTATGCAGGCCTTCTGCTGGGCCTATGAACAGGAATGACTCTCACTTGGAGTGAACTGCTTTGTTGAATACAGTAGAATAGTAAACTGTGAAGGGAGAAAGCAAAATTCACAGGTGAATATTCAGTCAGCAGCCAGAGTAGCAAAATGAATCAGTAAATTATGTGCTTACTTCATTGCCCTAGTGGAAAGGGAATGCAAACTGAGGTTTAGAGCGACAATAACTTGTCTATTTTTCTAAGTCAGAATGAGGTTTCAGAATTTTTACTTGTTTCCTTTGTAGGAAATATCTCCGGCATATCTCAAAAAGATACACAGCAAGTTTCTTCTACTCATCAGAACAAATCAATGCTTGCAGAAACCACCAGTAACTGTTATAGCTAAAACCACCACCTTCCTAAAAGCAGGCAAATGTGAAAGGAGAGCTCAGCAGACATAATACTGCATTGGGGCTGTTAATTCTATTTATGTCTTTAGCTTAGCTGCCCTGTGTTGCTGTTGATGGGCTGTCTGATGTCTATATACTTCAGGCTTCGATGCTATCAGTAAGGCTTTTGGTTGTATTTGACTCAGTGAAAATAGTCTGAGCTCAGGAGTGCTAGTCCTATGTTACTGGGGTCATTCTGCCAGCTACTGATGAATATGCTGCTCTAAAGATATTCTTGAGTGTTTTTAAATGCAGTGCAAAAGGAACAGAGCTGAAGTTAAACAAAGCAATTATTTCCAAACCTGAGCTTTCACAATAGAGACAAATTGTAATCACACCCTTTGAAACCTGCAATTACAAGCAGTTCCACTAACCCTTTGCCCTCTTCCTTTGTGACAGATGGAAAATGAGCTACAAGGCTTAGCCAGTGCTTCTCTTTTGTTTCTTGATACTCAGCAGAACTTCCCTGAACGTGCCAGGAGCATTGTTTTTTTTAATTCACCAAACTGTTTAGAGACCCTTTAAAGGACTAGGTAAAACTTCCCTGGCTGAGATGTTTCAGCACTTCCCTGGCTAAAACAGGTTCTCCGGGAAAAGGAACATGGAGAAGTAGATTGTACTAACCTTTTCCCAAAGCCATTTCTGGAAACCTATTCCTGTCCTGGTGTCCATGCTTTGTTTCAAAAAAGGCATAAAAAATAGGGTTGGTTCAGGGAAACCGCCAAGGCTGAATCATGGCACGAAAATAGTCCTCCTCATCTGGGCTTAACACAGTGCAAACACCAATAGGAAAGGGAAAAGGTGGTTTAACCACAGCCTGTAAGTACCAGAGTGGAGGAAGATTTCAGATATGAGAAAGCTTTTTAGTTTAATAGACATGGGCACAAGAATTTTCAAGTGTAAGGGTAATTAAGCAGTAGTAACTATTATCAAGGGATGTGGTAAATTCTCCCATCTCCTGGAGTCTTCACATCAGGGCTAGATGTCTTTCCAAAAGATATCAAGACTGCTTCAGTAAGAAGCTGCTTGTCTACATTTAGGGACCAATGAGTGAAATTAAATGGCCTGTATTACACTGGAGTTCAGATGGTGTAGCTGTAAGAGTCCTTATGAGCTTTTAAAACTCCTGAACCTCCAAATCTTTGCCAGCACCTCCTTAAGGAAAGCTTTATGAATAGCATTGTACTGATAAAGCTTGTGGACGGCATGTAATAGCCTGTCAATGGCATATGTATCAAGCCCTCAAAAGTTTTTATCACTTACTGGAGGGAAGAGCAGCACAGGATGAGACTTTGCAGAATAGTACTTCAGACTGTGCACATTCACCCCTCAGCACCAATACATTTTCCTCTGGACTTCAGTTGTCATCTTGGCAGGACTTGAGTTCACACCTTGAGAAGAGTCTCAGCTTGTGTTTTTATTACATAGGATAGTCCTGTTTAGGACTGATAGGAGATATCTGGCAGTATCTAAGCTGACGTACTAAGACAAAATAGTCATTTCCTCAGTGCAGAGGAAGAAAAGGCCTTCATGAAGCGAGTGATATTTGGGGTGAGCACGTGTGGCACATGCTCACTTCTAATGCAAGAAATGAAGCTACAGTCCCCTGGTGCTCCCTGAAATTATACCTTCTGAGCAGCGGTTTTTCAGCAGTAAAACAGAAATGGGACCGCAGAACAGCTACTGCTCACATTATTACTTTTGTATTTTGCACTCTTTATTCACCAACTGCTTTGGGAAGGGCTGGGCAAAGAACCGTAGCTCCTTTGCTTGTATAATAACCATGTGTTTCTCCTCAAGATTTTTGCCTTGCCTAAAAACTGATGATAGAGCCCATATGGGCTCCTCATCTAAAACTCTAGACAGCTGCTGTTTGCTTTTAGCTAGGGAATGCAGCATTTGCATGTGCAGACCACCTTAATGCTTTATGCTCTGGGGAGGAGAACAGGCCGTTCTGCTGGGCAAGACCAAGAAATCTGACCTTTCAGCACTGACTTTAGCATAATACTTAGCCACAGCTCTTGAACTTGGGGTCTGCGCAAATCTATGTCAATCAGTTTGCTCAAAGAAAGAGCAAAGGTTTTGTTTCATTCTGCTTTTGATTAGCAGCCTTCAGTGGGCAACGGTGCTAGCTCATGTAACCGCAGCTATCTGAAAGCATGAAGACAAAGCCTCCTAACAGCTGTGTGGTAGCTGACAGCACCACTTGAAGCCCAGTACTCTTCTGAAGAGAGTTACTGCAACACTGGGATTTGTTAATGGCTGCCTACAAAGATGTAAATAAGGGGAATGGAAACTACAGTATGTGGTAGGCCCCAGCTAGCCTTGAAAGGTCTGTTTCTAAATAAATAGTGCTGCTTAACCAGGAAGAAATATGGGCACATGCTGGACACAAGCTGCCTATTTAAGCAATGTCTGTGACAGTACTAAGTGGGCAGTGATGGAAGTAGAGAGCAATGAGTCCTCCTCATAATATTGTGTTAGGCCACAGGCTACTGCAGACAGGCTCAGTGGTTTTGCCATGGATGGTACAAGGGAGGAGCAGAAAGGAGAGAAGCAACTAGCTGGTGGTAATGGAAAGACTGTAATAAACAATGCCCTGAGACAAGCGGCACACACACGTGGAGCGCTGTGTGAAATAACATCGGGCCCACAGCCTGTGCGTATCTGAACTCAAGCACAGTATCATTAAAAAAAATTTATTTCCTGATAAGCAAAAGGAAGACTAAAAGCATTATGCAAAAAATCTCCCAGAGCCTAGCTGACAACAGTTTCCAGGAAAAACGTTGCTCAACTTTGTTACTTGTAGTTTAGTGGGGCATGGGGACTCTGGTGGAAAATCAGCATCCTCAAGGAGCAAAGTGTCTCTACAGGTCAAAGGAGCTCTCTGGATCTCAGACTAATGGGGAACATTCCACCTGTGTCTATCCTGCTCCCCCAAAACATTTAGTGAAACACACAAGCTATTCAAGGTGGATTCATTCCACTTCATGCAAAGCTACAGTCATTTGCAGGTTTTGGAGAGAAAATACTGGCCAGGGTAGTGAGGTTATCCTCTGATTTTTCTGAAAGATCTCTATCCATTTTACTTTTAGCTGAAACAACAATCAGAGGTGTTCATAAACTCACGCAATCCTTAAACTGAGATGTGCATGTCTGGCTTAACATAACAGAGATCAGGCAGGGGGTAATCCAGTACTGTAACTGCAAAAGAGCATCCTCTGGCAGAAATAATATCAAACAACTGCAATAGGTTCATTAATCTTGTGATTATTTCTGCAGTACATGTGTCATATAGTGTTATAGCTTTCAGCTGTCATGTGGTCATTACGCAGCCCATAGCTGATAGCAATTGAGTTGCACTGGAGTATCTTTAAACAGGCCTCTGCCTAAATCCCCGCACATGCTTAAAACAATACTCCAAATTGGCTTTGTTTCCCAGTGTTCATGGCCTGCCATAAATCTAATAGTTACCTTGGCTTATGTCGCAGAACCACGCTTACAGAGAGACATGAAACCTTGAGGAATCACAGAGCACTCTGGAAATGAAATAAGGGGGAAGTTAACTTCGCAAGTGTCTGATTTCTTGGAAGTTGGCAGTTTGATAAAGACTGCAAAGTTGGCTGTTGACAGAGAGCAGCCACTCTGAAAGTACTGTTTGTGTGTCAAGGAGGTGTGTGTCCGTGTGTATGTCTCTGTGGGTGTGTGCATGCACACATGCACCCTGTGAAAGTATTGGGTTTTTATGTAGGCTCAGGAACCCCTTATTTAAAGTAAATCTTCCAAGTTTTCCAGGTTGGTGGTAGCAAAAGAGTTTAGTAACACTGAGGATTTTCCACGAGCAACTGACAGTAATAAAATTCATTCCAGAGGGAGTATTAAAAGTCCCAACTGTCTCTGAGGCAGCAAAAGGGGAAGCGAATGCAGTAGGCCTGCTAAGCCAGCTCTGCTAACATCATTTAAAGCAACGCATTTATTTACATGTCCAAAAATGGAAACTCCTCCTACCTATCTTAAGAGCAAAACCTCACTCTATGGAAAGGAGAAATGTCATCTTCTTCCAAGTGTCATCCAGAGAGGTAATAATACAGATAAAAATCCAATTCTGTTTTAAATTCCCCATCATACCTCATGTTCCTGGTAGATTTTTTTCTGAAGCTAGCATTTGACTTGACATTTGGATTTGGCTATAACTGTCTTTTGCTGCAGGTAACAAGCACTGTGTCATTGACTCATTGCAATTTACCGTGTATTGGTTCTAATGACACCAGTAACTCACGTTCAGTCAACAGTGACTGATACGAGGAAAGGGGTGTGGAGCTGGCAGGCACCAGGTTGGCCATAGATTATACTCTTGCCAGGAATGAACTACATTATCGAGGACTGAGCAGAACTGCAGATCAGACTCTCTGCCTGGCAAACTGCTATCAGCTGCTTCACATCCACTCAGGCTATAGCAAAATCTTACATTGGTTTCTGCACATAAATTATGCCTCAACAGTCTCAGTCTTGTAGTGCAATTTTGCTGCTGTCTCTGTAGTGGATTTCCTCTGGCTGAGAGCTGACTGTGTAACTTTGGGGGGAAAATTTTTGAACCAGAATGACAGAAAGGCTGTAAGAATGGTTCAGCTGATTTCTAATTTCTATCATGTGTTAACTGGACTGTTATAATGTGCAGCTATCAGATCTGCTAAAACAAGCCCAAGTACACATGTGTCAGAAGAGGAATCACAGACCAGGACCCAGCTTAGAGAGTGGAGCTTGTGAGCAGTGATCATGTGCTAATTGCAGCCCAAACCTATTTTGCTTTGGTGTTTGAAAGCCTGTGTGTCTGATGCAAGGTTATTGCTTTTTGCAAACCCCAGAGGAAAGAGGGGAGGAAAAATTCTCTCTCTTATTTCAAGAAGCAATGTTACATCAGTAATTACATCATGTAGCTTTCAAGCATAACTTGGTTAGAACCTTATCTTCTCTATAATGATTACAGTAACAGACTGCACTGTGGAGAGATCTGATTAAGGGGTGATGTCAGTCCATTTACTAGGAAAAACATGGAGTCGGGGTGCAGATGAGGTTTTAAACCACCTGTGCTTGGCTGTAAGAATTAGATTTGCCAAAGCATGATTGCGTCTGTGTCTGTGAGTTTTCAGTAAATTGCACTGTACTCCCACCCTCCTTCCTTTGCCCCCCTTCCTATGTGGGTGATACTTTTAAAGTTGAGGATTTAACATCTGATAGCTTCTGCTGCTGCAGTTTTCGATGTTCAGGGCTAGGCTAGATGATGGGATGCTTCAGCATCCTCCAACAGCAGATAGAGGTTCAAGCATGGAGGAAGGAGAGCTTTAACCTTCTGCATGATGCTAAATGATTGAGTAGTGAAGCAGGATGTCAGCCAAGGGGTGCAGGGTAGGAAAATTAAGGTGCTACCCTATCAGTCTGTCGTGGTTTAACCCCAGCCAGCAACTCGGCCCCACGCAGCCGCTCGCTCACTCCCCCCTGGTGGGATGGGGGAGAGAATCGGAAGAGGAAAAGTGAGAAAACTCGTGGGCTGAGATAAAGACAGTTTAATAGGTAAGGCAAAAGCTGTGCACGCAAGCAAAGCAAGGAATTGCTTCACTCCTTCCCATGGGCAGGCAGGTGTTCAGCCATCTCCAGGAAAGCAGGGCTCCATCACGCATAACGGTTACTTGGGAAGACAAACACCATCACGCCAAACATCCTCCCTTCCTCCTTCTTCCCCCAGCTTTACATGCTGAGCATGACACCATATGGTATGGAATAGCCCTTTGGTCATTGGGGTCAGCTGTCCCAGCTGTGTCCCCTCCCAGCTTCTTGTGCCCCCCCAGCCCACTCGCTGGTGGGGTGGGGTGAGGAGCAGAAAAGGCCTTGACTCTGTGTAAGCACTGCTCAGCAACAACTAAAACATCCCTGTGTTATCAACACTGTTTCCAGCACAAATGCAAAACATAGCCCCATACTAGCTACTGTGAAGAAAATTAACTCTATCCCAGCTAAAACCAGCACACAGTTATTACCATTCTTGTTGCACAAAGTTAGCAGGCAGAGGGAGTGGAGTAATGAAACCTAAACATCTTTAAAAACTATGAGTTTGGGGATTAATGCTAAAGTTTTAATCCAAACCAATTTTCTTGTTTATCTGTTTTATCATCCAGTTTCCCCTTTACACAAACAGACAACAGGAAAAGAAAGAAGAGCAGGAATCCAGCCTGCAGAAAGTTTTTAACAAATGGTGGATTACACCCCAAAGATATTTTTAGAATTCTTTTAACTCTATTTAAAGTAAAATAAAGGCCTTTCAGTAACCTGTCAGGCAGACCCTGTTGTATGTGGACCCCAGGGAGAAGTCTTAATGTTCCCATGCATGTGTTATTTATGCATGAAAGTGGATTGGTATTTTGTCCTTGTGTGACAGCCCAATATCATCTCTGAAGGCTTCATCTCAACCTCAGCTGCAAAGCAGATGACTTTGATATGAACTGCAGCAAACATATTAAGGATGCCACCTGGCTCTTACTTTTGAAGGATTTATAAAGGTATTAGACTGGGACTTGGCCATTCTGTGGACATCTTAAGCAAATCCTTCTATCTTTCTCAGTTTCCATCTCTTTCTATATTAAGCTTGCAAGTCATCTGTTACATGTATGCACAGAACCTCAGGAGAGAATAGGATTACCCTCACATCACTAAAGGTATGCAGATACAGAAAATACACATTAGTGAAAGAGTGCTTTGATCTTTGCAGGATGATGTGCCCTGGATTTTGACTTTTATAGTCAGGGTGTGCACAACGTAGAGTTTAGGCATTACAGTGTTGCCTTGTTAAAATATAAATGTCTGCGTGTTTTGCACTAGGTAGTTAGATTAACTGAAAGCAATTGCCAAAAGCAATCAACAACATTCCAAAGCAGTTGTTCAGCTTCCCCACAGCTGCTCTTCTTTTCCTCAACGAAAAAAACCAACCCCACACACAACCCTCCTCCATAGTCTTGCTGTTACTCTAGACCAGCAGCTACAGTCTTTAGGAAATACTCTTCCTGAAAAATCAGCCTAACAATCCAGTCTTGTCAATAGGGGATAAAAATGGAACTCTTCCTACATTTGCTCTCCAGCAATTAACTAACAAACCACTGCTCCAAGCAATAAATTTCTTCGGGATTACTGTTTGATAAAAGCATAAGACAGTGGGAAAATGATCCACTGGAAGAAATATAAATTGCAGAAGATGCTATAATACAATCTCTGTGTGCAGCTATCCTTAAAATAAATGTAATTAAAGGAAATGGAGGAAGCTGAAATTTATTTTGTTTTTCAAGTTGTTGAAAAAGGTGTTGAAAATAAAACAAAATAAAAAGTCACTTAACCTGACTCAGGCTCAATGGAAATTGCAGATTCCTGCCAACTCGGCCAAATCCTTTAACGCTATAGCAAAATCTTTGGACATGTCTATGAATTTCTGTGTTTGACTACTCACACACCTTTCATTTCAATTACTGCAACCAAGGTGAAAGCTGGTACACAAGGCTACTCCACAACATGCCCAAGGGCACCTATGCAGCCTCTGTTCACTGGCAGACAGAGCCTGGGCTTCCTAATAGCATAAAAGCATCTATTCGTAAGAAAGATCCAAAACTTGTTAAACAAAGGCAGGATCTCATCAAATCTTTCAGAAGCAGGAGGTAAGCAGAACTGGCACAAACAGCGGCAAATACATTTTCCCAGCATGCATGCACCCAGAAAACAAGGGGACAGATCCATATTTGAGTGGCTATTAAGAGAAAATAATAGAACTTTACTGATAGAAATCACACTGAAGGAAACCAAGAAGAGGCCTGATCTGCCTCTTGAATCCAAAGAAAACTGGAGGTAACAACTGCAGACAGTGGTGTTCCCACAGAGATAAAGAGAAACCTTGTGGAAGTGGAACCAGGTCCCTGACTGGCACAGCCTGAGTTGCTGCCATCCATGCAGACTTCCTTGCCAGTGGAAGGAAACTGTTTGTCACCTGGCATAAAAAAAAAAACCATTTGCCCTACATTTCTTGGATTAAATTGCCCTATAATCCAAAGGCCAGCTCATTTTCAGCTTCTGTTAAAGATAACAGTTTTAGCATTTCCCTGACAGTTTCGTGACATCCCATGTAATATTAGACAAGGCAATTTGTTAATCTGCCAACACTGGCAGTAAATATCCCCTTTTGTGTGTTGACAACACATTAACAAGAAGTCAGACCTATAGACCATTTTCCTACTGAAACTATGAAATTTTGTGTATAATTCATTTACCCATGTAATGGAAACTTAATGACATATGAAAAGCATAAAATAGAATTTGCGGTAAACGTCTTAAAAATATATTTATACCCACTCAAAGCCCACTTTGGCTCTAAAACAATTGCAGAAAGAACAGTTCTCAACTTCAAAGTTGAGGAAAGTCTGCTTTTAATCTCTTGGAGTTAGAATACGGATTCTGTGTAAAAGACCCTATTTTCCTCTTATTTACCCACAGGTTCTCTCTGTCTCCAGATGTCACTTGCTGGCAGCAGCCCCCCGGCCCCATATAGATGGGGGAGAAATGCCTAGCTGTATCATTTAGATACCTTTGATGTTTCCATTAGCGCAAACGGGTAATTATAAATGGCGAGAAGCAGGAAATAATGCAATAGAGAGTGTCTGCATTCTGAGACAAAAGCTATTTCCAGGCTGCCAGGCTTTCTGCTTTCCTCACAATTCCTGTAAACTTCCTGACTGGTTTGAGACAAGGCAGGTATTTACTGGCATCATCTCTTGTACTAAAATACTGCATTGCTCTTGCTTTGTACACTGCACAAAAAACAGGTTGAGGCATTGGACTTGAATAAAGACAGTCAAATTTCTGTCCAAGATTAGATATAAACCTGGATAAATTCTTGGGAAAACTGGCCATCAGTTTATAACATCCCAGGGCTTGATGAATCCATACTCTCTGCCTGTAGCTGGAGGAAGAAATTGGCATTATAGGTGTAACTAATCAGGTCTCTTGAACCAAGAAAATTCTGAGTTAGATGAGAGATGCCTACAGCTGTCTAACAGGTTGGCTGGCAAACTCAGACTATCCTTCTTGCACTGGCTGCTGCTGAAAACATCCTTGTATTTTTGTTAAAGCTACAGTAAACTAGTGAAGTGCATTCAAATTGTATGTGTTTCTTTCTTTCTTTCTTTCTTCCTTATCTGCCTAGATATTTTAATGTAGCGAACTGCTGTTTTCTCAAATATCCCTTTCCTCCTTCTTGTTTTGTTCAGATTGTAAAGCTCAAAACTTAGGGTATCCAGTATCTAGAGAATTTCCTTGAAAGGACATGGGCACTACAAATACCTGGTGCTTTTACAGATGAAGGATAGTACGTTATTCACTCTTCCAAAGTCACTGATTGCAGCGTTCATAACTTTACAGAGGAAGGAGAGACTCTTCTGATGTAAACTTATCCAGCCAAAAGTTTGAATCTGGTTTGAGGTTTAACCAAGGTATCTCATTTAGGAGATAGCAAGCACGTACAAATAATTTAGTAGCAAATGTTCTATTTTCAGACCTTGTTTTAGGAACATCCTTGAAAGAATATCATCTATTGACTTACTTTGCTCCTGTAGATTCTGTGAGGCCCATAAAACAAGCTAGCTTTGGAATTATGATCAGCTAATACAGTTTCATGCAGTGGTCAATATTAATGAATCAACATCCAGACATACCTGAGAGTGCTACACAGAAAGACACCAACAGAGCTGGAAGATTACAAATACTAGAGTATTACTTTGCTTTGAAAGTTTAGGGCAGAAATTTTCTGTATGTTCACAGACTTTGCTAAGTTTGCATTGTAAAGCAACAGAGTCCAGTATTTCTGATGGAGTTTCTGTTGGTCAGAAGTGCATTTAACCCTGACATTTCTCAGGTGCACTGTCCAAGAGTGGGCAGGTTTCTTGTGTGCAGTACTCTCATCCAAGAAGCCAGACCCTTTGCCTCCAGACTTTTTCTGCCATGACCTGTACACAGGAATGCAGAAGGTGAAAACTGACTCTCACAGAGTCTCTCAGACAGGGAGGTCCTGAATTATTGTGTCATGGACTGTATCCAGCAATGCTGCAGTTAAGGTGCTGAGAACACAAGCACTGGCTAACTCTGTTGCCCAAAAGAGCCTTCCTGAGAATTGTGCAGCCTTTCTTTCTGTCTTAATTGTCTCAGCACAGGCAATTAGGCTGAGGTTTTCCTCTCCCTTTGCTTCCCAACTACTTTTGCAGAACCCAGCAAGCCATTGCTCGAGCTTCTGGTATACAGTCTCAGTCGATATGTTCCATTGCTTCCCACCTGCTACTCTTCGTGTTGAGAGGTCTTATAAGGATTTCTCTGCTAGTAACAGCCAAGGGAAGGGGGAAAGAAGCCTGACCACCAAACCATTTTTCTGGCTAGAGCATTACAGATTAACTTCCCCTGGAGCAATCATTCAGTTGTAACTTTCCTCAGCCAGACTCTTCAGACAGGACAGAGATCTACCCCCTGCTGTCGCATTTACTTTTGTTTCCCTCTTTACTAAACCTTCCCCCAGTGCTCCAGCCCTTGCTCAGGTAGTGTGTGTTTTACTAAACAAAGCAGCCTTTCTGAACAAACTCTTTTATCCTTTTGGTTAATTGCTTTGAAGTTGTTTGCAACTGCCTTCAGCCTGTGGCTTGAAAAAGAAAAAAAAACCAACCCCCCCCAAAATAGAATGATGTCTTGTCTCCTACAGAACTTAAGCGTGCAAGCAACTTCCTTGTCAATATTATTTCTTATTAAATGGGACCTATCATCTGTTTTAAAGCAGGCAGAAGTCAAGCTGGTTTAATAAAGGAAACTTGTCCAAGAAGAACTTTTTTCTCTCCTGTTGCCTCTGGATCAAATTCAAGACTCCCTACCAGCATAGATGGATTTGGTTTCTTTTTCTTCTCTCCTTGGCTCACTCTTCCTTCCCTCATGACTTCCTTGTCATAGCTTTGTCTTGATATGTTGGCTAGACTGGGGCAGTTGTTACTCAGTATTACAGAGATGATTTAAAGCCTCAACTTGGAGTGGGTCACTGGTGTAATAACCGGTGTCCAAACACATCAATACAGGCTAGTGCAAGGCATCTTAACAATTTAAGCAGAAAGCTATATGAGAAGGTAAGAAACAGGAGAATTTGTTTGCTCTACTTTGGAACTGATGGTCAGAAAGATTTCAACAAGTTTGCATGGAATATCTGATTGAGAGGTGGGGTTCGTACACTGGGCTCCTGAGCATCAGGTTAGTGCCTTCAATCACCCTTGCTCCACCTGGAATGCTTCTGGATTTTCAGACAGCTGAATGTTATTCCAAGGAGCTTACTTGTAGTTTCATCCTCCACAGTGATGTTGCTGCCTAGCTTAGAGAAAGAGACAAACACGCTGGGTCAAAACAAAGGTTTTTCGTCTCAACTGTCTGAAAAGAAAACTCATATATAAAATTTTCATGTGTAAATTCCAGAAGAAAAATCTTGTTTTTCAGATATTTGAGAAGGCGGAAAATATCTCTTGTCCATTGTTGGGACTTTTTTTCCTTTTGCTTTGAAATCAGTGCCTCAAATAGAGAAGAAAACCCCAAAGAGATTAAATTCAGGGGTAGTATAATTTGTGATGCTCTCCTGACCTGATACAGAAATGAGCCATCAAAATTACGCCCTTTCTATTTGCAGGGAAAACATACGTTTTTACTTCTTTAAATATCGCTTCAAGAGCACAAGCTGTGCGCTGACTTAACCACCAAAAAACCTGCAAATGTGACTGCATCGGGAGAAAGCTGCTACTGGGCATGAATAGAAAAGAATCTTTCGCCTATTTTTGTTTCTAACTTCATATGTTATTTATTATCAGTTGCTTCCAGGTATATTTGCAGCCTCCCTAGGGGCCATTGCTGGAGTGACATTAAATGAGTTTACTCAGATGCTGCTGTCTGTGATGCACTCTAATTTTAGACTTTGTCTCCCTGGATTCTGTATTTGGATGCAAAGAAGTGACAAGCATTTCTCTCTCTTTTCTGTGTAATCTACATTTAGAGGGTGGGAGCAGCTCAGGTTTTTGACAAAAATGGGAGGAAGACAGGGAAAAAATATGCATCCTAGGGTCACAGTTGCCAGCTCGATCAACAGCAGCAGCAGCAGGGGCTGCTCTGGGCTGGGCTGTCGCTGACATGGGCTTTCAGCCAGACCCCGTTTCCAAGTGCTAAATCAGGAAGCCAGTAGAGCTACTCCCATTCACTCTCAGGAAACTGAGCCACCATCAGGCTGTTCCTAAGGGAGAGAATAATAATAAACAGAGGGATTATAAAAAGTCTGATCACAGGAGGGTGAAAACATGCTGGTGAGGAAAGATAAATGGAACAGCATCATGAATTGCTGTCAGGGGAAGAGTGTGGAGGGAGCACAGATGGAGAGAGAAGAGAGTGCTTGGTGGCTGGAAGCCATACAGGTGCATTCTGGTGGCATTGTGCATTTTTGCAGAGAGTCACTGAGGCCCAGTTACATTTCACCTCCATCAACTATAGATATGCCTTGACTTTCCTCAACCCATCTGGGCCCAAATCGTGCTCCTGAGGAAACTGTCAGAGCCTGAAGCAAGTACGCTCCTCACAGCTGTACTTTTATTAAGTGCATGAGTTTGGGAGGGTGGAGGCTAGGCCTGGGGCCAGTCAGAAGGAGATTGGTTTCAGGAGGTATATGGGCACATTTTGGAGACTGACAGCTGTTGAGACCATGAAGACAAGTTCATGGCAGGCTTTGATCTTTGCCACTGACTCTCCCTACACTTCAGCTGTGCTAATAAGGAGCTGATTCTTTAGAGTCAGAGGCATCTATTTTAGTTTCATAGCAATTTTTCATTTAGGGAAAAGACAGACCCACTGGGGATTTCCTTTAATGGCCTTTTCCTGGGGAAGTGATCACAGGCTTATCTTTCAGTGGGAAAGATAAGCCTGTGATTGCCTCCTCTTGTGGCAATCCAAGCTGGGCTGCATCTACAGCCAGCGCTGCCAAGATAACTATATTTCCTCAACATTCTGGTGCCAATGACTAACGCCATGTCTTCAGTACACTGCTGCTGTGTTAAATATCCAACCATGATGACAAACAGCCCAGCTGACAGGGATAGTCATAGTAGCAGGTTTTCAGTAAAGACCAACTACTACTCCCTGTGACTGCCTTTCTGCTCAGTAGTGCTCAGAATTATACTGAATCTCTTGTTAGTTTGTCACTGTATATATTGTTTTTTCCCCATTTCCTTCCAGAAGGCTGCATAAAGCTTAGGAAATAGCTAATATCATCAGGAATAATTGCACCAGGTGCAAATTCCTATTAGCTTTATTGCAAAATAACTGGGTTGGACCCTATGTGAATTATAGCTGGGAAGCTGAGCCCTTTCCTCAGGTCTGTCTGTTCCACTTAATGTGTGTTTCCAATAATGTTAATCCATTACAGGAAACTAGATTTAGAAGCCCTTTTGTTTACTGTGTTATACAAATTCAATTTGTCATAGAGCTGGGTATATAAATTAGAAATGAGGGATGTTAGCAAAATTAAATGATAAGGCCTTTGCCAGTTCCCGTTGCAGCTAAGATTGGTCTGATAAATTGGAGCTGCCAAGCAATATTTGGTAAACTAAAATAAAGCCACAATGTAAATACATAAATAAGTCAATAATAGACAGTGTGTAGATAGACATGAATATCTTGGATCTCCTTCTTTCCTGCCCTTGTGTTACAGAAAACTGGGAGGAAAGTATTAAGAAATCAGGATTTTCTCCTTTGGTGTATGCTGTTTCCAGCCTGATTAGCTGCAGCAGAAGGCAGTAAAGCAACCTCATCTGACAGTCACCTGTTTAGTCTTGTCTGCCCTCCACAGACTTACTGCATAAGTACTATGGCTTTACTTATCTGTGGCACAGAGGATGCAAACTGAGAAGGTCTCTTTTTCTGCCCAAAGAGAAGCAACAACTGCTAGTGCTTGATTTTCCATTACTGAGAGTATGATCTTATTTCGTGGTTTTAAGATGCAGCTTGTTAAGCAAGGAGACAGAGTTACACCATAGGATAATCTGTGAAATGACAGCTCTGTAAACCAAGGTCTGGGCCTGGGAAGGTATCCCTCTTTCCCATTCTCCTCAGAGGGAGTTGTGGGCTAATGATGAGCTGTCACATACTGCTCAAGGGACCTTGCATCAGGCAAGCTGAGATACCTTCTTGCTACTCAAGAGTCCCAAGGTCCTCTGTGAGGATGGCTTTGGTGTGTGTTGCAACAAACAGTAGGGAAGGGCCAGGGTTAGTTTGTCACTAAACATGCTCTCACCCTCTTTTCCTATTGCAAGAAATCAGAACATATCAGACATCTATTTCCCTTCGTAGCTCCTTCCAGATGTTTACTGCCTTGTCTTACAAAGCAGTCATGCTATATGCTAAGTTATTGAAGCCTAGTTTTTTATCCCCAAGTCTGAAACTGTCCCTAATAAGCACAGATAGGGAAAAGGTGTTTCTCCAGCTGATACATTTTTTAAAGTACTCCTATAACTCTTAAAATTTGCAGATTCTTTCCTCACAAGAATTTGTTACACTGTACCTGCGACATCCTATATAATATAGCATTGTAACTAGGAGAGAGAGAGAGTTTTGTACTTAGTCTACATTACTCAACCTACTCATGGCAATTTTAGAACATCAGTAAATTGAAACTCCTTCAGAATAATGGCAGAAGCACTGTAGAGAAGAGTGGTTCATTTTCTGCTGAAGTTCAGACAATTTTTTTTGCATTCCAGGGGATGCTAATAGTTCTCTGCCCCAAAAGCATTTGCTTTTGGAAACAAAGCATCACAAAAAGGGTGATTAAAAGTAGAGTTGATGTGGCTGTGATGGGGAGGTAAGTCATGTTGACTGAGATTCATGAATTCAGTTCATTTTTAGGGGAGAAGGGGCAAAGAAAACATGCTGCATTGTTTCCAGGGTCAGAGAAATCAGTCTGGTGCTTTCTCTCATTGAAAGTTTCTTCCTCAGAAGAGCATCACAACAGTAATGAGAGGGGGAAGGAAGAGATTTTCCTCTTACCCCTTTGTATTACATGGGGATATCACAGGATACTCAAGATATTCCAGGTATTCTGCAGCTGATAAAGTTTTCTTCTAACTATTAGTCTCTTTGAAGCGATATCCATTAAGAGATATCCTTTTAATAAGACTTGGGGGCAATTCTCTGTGGCTTCAGCCTATGTTTTGGAGCAGACTGGCACAACTATTACATGACAACACCTGATCACCATCTTTTCTAGGGGAACTTTGCTGAGCTCCTAAATGCTGCATGTTTGGGTAGAATGGCTAATCCCCACCAGGGAGGGACTGTTCAGAGCATAGGGTATACAAGGAAATAAACTTAGATCTGTAACACAAGAAGCCATGTAGAATGAATTCCTTATACCAAGAGGGGGTGGGGAAGAACTTGCAAGCAGGACTTGGGTCCTGAAGCTCTCTGTCATGTACACTAATGATTCCCAGCCACACTCTATAATTCAAAGCAGCAGCTGCCTCATGGAGCTATACATTTTGCCTTTGTATGTTGCAGTTCTGTTCCAGGATAAAAGTTGAGCTAAAAATTCCAGTGGCAGGATTGTAATCTCTTTTTCCATAAAAAGATTTAGTGCCTTCCTTCCCAAGCTCTTGGACTGTAGGTGAATATAGACAGAAAAGAGCAACGTTCTGTTTAGCTCTCTGTGACAGGTGAATGGAAATGGTGGAAGCATTTCCATGTCTCTGACTATTGTATCCTATATGGACTTTATCTTTCACATGTCAGTGCTCTGCTGACCCAGAAATTTATGAAGCTGGAGGTACCTGGCTCTTGAAAAATTGTTCCTTGTGTGAGCAAAATTTCTTGCTTTACATGGTTTGGCCTTCCTTAGAAAAAGTTAGAATTTTTCTTGTTTTAACTCTGTTCCCAACTATTTTCATCACAAAAAGGAACAAAACTTGCCTTCAGTACTGGGGCAGCAAGAGAGGAGGAAAAACAAACTAGGGAAAGAATTGTTATGAAAGGCACACCAAATTATTCACCTGCTGTGACATGACCAGAGGGGAAAGTGGAAGGTTCCTTGCCTGACTGTGATTGGAAACTTCATGTATGTCATTCTGCAGAGAAAACTATCAGATAATTTACATTAGCTGTCAATTAGAAAAATTTCACACTTTCTAAAAGGGAAGTAGCCCTGCAAATGCCTCATGCTTACTGATGTTGACTTAGTAAAATTTCACATTTACTAAGAATGTCTGACACCTGAACCTGGCCCCAAAACAGAGCCCTAGTCTGTACATGTGATGAGAAGAGGTTAAGATACATAATTTTTGTTTTTCTCCTCTCCCTTTTACATTCTTATTTATAAACCTCCACAGGCTCAATAGCTATTACAGAGATTCTGGCAGATAGATGTTAAGCAGGGAGGGAAAGAATCAAAAAACACCAGGGAGGAAGGAAAGAATGAACACTACCTGACAGGTCAAATTTAACAGTGCTGTTTCCAAAGGAGCTATAAGCAATTTGAGAAGTCTCCCATGTACTGCACAGCATACCTCTCTTTTGGTATTAGTTACATGGGGTAGCACTGATCCATGACTTTATACACTCCGACAGCCACACAGGCACATACAATGCTTGTTGCATGGGGTAAACACTACAAATTCAATGCAAATCTCTGTTTGGATTATGCTTTTAGGTCCAGCTCCAGGAAAAGGCTTAAAGCAAGCAACCCTCAGGGCTGGAGATAACTAGTGCCCCAAAAGTGGTTTCTCCCATTTCCTTCTTGCCCAATGAAGTGGAGAACACATTACGGAGACTACCACTACCCTTCCACCTGCATGGTCATGGATTGCTTTCCCAGAGCTTCTTCTAATCAAATGATCTTAGTTAAGTCTTCCCACTAATATTTCTCTCCAAGTCCGTGAAAAAGTTTATTACCCAGAGAATCCAAAGCAGACCAAAGACTTGTTTCATTAGTTGTTGAACAAGTCAAGTAGCTCTGGCCCTGAAAGACTTTGTTTCTAAGTAGGGAGATAATGAGAAATGTAATACTAAGAGACAGTAGATGGCTCTAAAAGGTTATATGACTGGGCACAAAACATAGATGCAGCAGCCCACAACATCTCAGACATCTCACTGTCCTGTCCCACCACCTCAGAGAGTCTGAGAGGAATTTCTAACAGGTGGCAATTGATTCTCTTATCTTTGCAAATACCTAAACTAGAAGCATCCCAGAGACAAGTGGTCATTGGACTCTTACTGACTACCTTCACTTTTTGTTCCTATAACACCTACTACAACTATTATTATATCTCCTAGGTCATGTTTTTTGAGGAGGAAGAAATCTTTATACGTTGCCCTGTAAAGAGATAGGACTGAAGAGGGGGGAAGGGGAGGGAGCCAGAGGATGTACCTTCGCTTGATAGCCTACAGATAAATTCAGAAAACTCACCAAGCTGTGAAAGCTACAAGGATTAAGAAAGAGCTTTGCCTATAACCAGCATCACAGGGCAAGAGAAAGATTTGAAACAACAGCGGGGTCATGCAGAGGAAAACATTAAGATGTATATGCTTAAGACAGCTTGCTGGGAAAACTAGCACAAGGCAGACACATGGTAGGACAAAGACAGATTGGGGAGCTGCATCAGAGCACTGATTGCAATGAATAGAAGGGTTTAGATCAAAATAAGGCAAAGGAAAGAGGCTGACACTATGTAGGTGAGAAATGAGCTTTTCTTTGGCCTCTCCAAAGCACAGCTTGGCCCTGTAACTTCGAATTTGTTGTGGTTGCTTAACATGAAAATGGTCCCAAATTTGAAACTGTGCAGAAAGATCACACCAGGATCCTGTGTTTTTTTCCCTCCAGGGCTGAAAAGTAGGTTATCAATGGGTTTGTTTTGGTCCTAAAATCTATCAGTGCATGACCAGTGTTTCTACTTCTTGGACTAGAGAACAAAGGGAGTAGAACAGGCCCCTTGGGGACCAAACAGTTGCGTCATCCAAAAAAAGTCTGTAACAACATTTCCAGTTCATGGCATATATCCATTTCTCTGAAAATTTTCTGCCTGTTTCACTGTTTCTTGTTTTGTTGTTTTTTGGGTTTTTTTTTTTTAGGTTTTTTTTTTAAAAAAAAACAACAAAAACTACACCACTACCAGCAGCAAAGAATAAAAGATCCTTGAGTATGCAGTGCAGTTCATTTACAGCTCCTTTATTACATCCCTTGTTTTAAAGCAGTCTCTTCAAATCTCTTGAAGTCAGACCCATGTTAAAACACCTTTGCTGAGTGGAGGCCCTAATCACCTCAGGTTCCTTGGGTTCTCACAAGATAAGTGATGTAAATTTTACCTTGCTTCAGTGATGTTGGAATAAGCTCATTAAATTAAGAGTTACAAAGTACCGTCTGTCTCCCTGCAAATGATGGATGTGCTTCAGAGGGGAAACTCCTCTAGATGAGCAGGTGGAGCAACTCTCATTCAAAGGAATAAAGCACTTCGCTTAATAGGCTAGATGTGCCAGCTGCATAACAAAGAATGGTTAGATGAGCATGGGGACTTGTGAAGTGACTGGTTGGAATGGAACTAGAGAGGGCAGGACTCTGGTGCATGGATACAGTACTTATCTGGCAGGTCTGCAGGTTTTATTAATCAGCCTAATTATTTTAAAAGTGATTACCTTTTATCACTCTCACTGCACTTGGAGTTAAATGTGATTCAACCGGCACTGCATTCTGAGATTAATATACTGAAATTATGTTTTTCCAAAGAGCCCAAGACATAAGCAGAGTTCCTTACACTGTTTGCTTGCAGTACTAGTGGAGTTTGCAACTCCTTAAACATACTCAGATGTTCCAGCCAAAGTTCTCAGGGGCAAGAAGCACAGTATTTTGCTTTGTGCTTATACTTCATGCATCAAAGGTGGCCCTGGCAATTTTCCCTCTGTTGCAGCTGTACCACAACCATGCTTTTAGGGAACATGCAAATTGAGAAGAACCTGTTTTTAGAAGTTAGAGACATCTAGCATTTCTGCATCGTGTTTTATCTATAGGGATGCAAAGGCTGATGGTTTACATATAACCAGTGCAGCAACCCTGTAAGATTTTGGTCTTGCTTGTTATGTGACAATAGTGTCTGGAGGCTACAGAGCCACCAGCACTGTCTCAGGCTATATCTCTGGCCCTCAGGGAACTGCAGTTATATACACGGTCATGTGTGCCTACAGTTTTTAAAATAAATGTGCAGATTATATTTATTATTCAACATCCGCAGACAGCAGTGGCCAGATGGCCAGGAAGCTGAGTGTATGCCACTTCCAAAGGGGCCCTGTACGGAGTGGTATTTCATAAAGAATTAGAACTCCCCATGGTGACATGAAGCGTGTCACGTTTAATTCTGGGTGTAGCTGCTGACCTGGCTTGAACTCCATTAGGGAGCATAAAACAAATGAAGTATAGCACAGAACTTGGAAAGCTAGGCCCACTGAATCATGGACAGACTCAGACAGCAGACAGACAAGCCTGGAGATGCTATTTGTTTCAGATAACACTGGTGGGGAGAGCGATAAGGCCAGGACTGAAGACAGGCAAGGGATTTAAGAATTAGAGAAAAGTGTGATGAGAAGATTGTAGACCCTTCTTGGACATGAACTATATCACCTATCTCCTCTGCTTGCCTCCATACTCAGAGCAATGGATCCCAGCTCAGCATCCTGGCTCACCGGGATGGGGGGGGGGGGGAGACTCCTTTGCTCCTCCTTAAAAGGTGCCTTTGGCATGACATCTGCAAAACACTGTGACAGCCTTTCTTCCTTGGTTCCTGCTTTTTTGGAATCACAGTTTTGCTAATGTCTAATACATTTACAGATTCAGATTACTTCAAAGCACCTTTCTTCTGTCAATAACTTTTGAGGTCTCTATCAACACATCGAAATAAACAAACAAGATATCTGCAAGGCAGTTTTTATGGAAGTATCTTTGGGTATACCTATAATGTCTGTGGTTTGTTACATTTTAGTCTCTTTATATGGAGGCAGGAACTGCATGTATTTTCCTTCTGTGTTTATGCAGCTCCTCATAGTGTGCACTCTCAGGTCAGAGTTGCTTGTGTGAGGTCCTGCTGTACTGTAAATAACTACATTAGCAAATAAAATGCTTTGCTCAACTTTGGTGTTTTCTATTCTTTCTAAACACAGGAAATTGAGGATTGCAAGGTCTATCTGTTATCAAACTCTCTGTAAATAATATGAACCTCTTCAGTCTACACAGAAATCCCTAGGGAAAAGTCTAGTAAAAAAAAAAATGTATTAAATATCTCCAAAAGCTTTTTTTTTTTTTAAATACTACATTTCCCTGATCTAAAATGGAATAAAGTACAGTGATATGCAGGATAGAACAGAGCTATTTTCATTTAGAAACTGACATCGAACAAGCTTAACAATGCAGTTCCAGACACATAATTAAAATTAAAAACAAGGAACATGCAGATCTAATTACATTTTTAAATAGAAAGACACTGAGAAGAAGGCAGAGAATAAATGATTTACAATTTTTTCGGGTGATGACTCTGCAGTTAAAGCAGAGATATCCCCTGAGGATTCCTGAATCAGTTAACATTCCACTTTTTTTTCCTAGGCTGCTTTGTTATGTTTTCTCTGTAGAGGGGTATATGCGTAAGAGTAAAGAGGAGAGCAGATCCTGGACAAAACATCAAGAAAATTAAGTGATCTATGTAATTCCCAAATTAATTCCTATAAGAAACCAACCATGTTATCTTCAGAAAACCAGGATAGGCATTGCCTCTGTATCCTCACACAGTCCTGTTTGAATGGCTGTAAAGATGAGATACACTTACTTATCTCTGTTCTTTAGAAAGAGGACATCACCATTCTCAAGTAGTCATATGTTGGAGCGTGGGATTTTGATACGGCAGACATAGGAACTAGGGTTATCCTGACAGTTACAAAACCAGCTGATAAAAGGGGAGTAATACTTAATAGAAATTGGGTTAAAACAAGAAACATTCTTATCAGCATTTGAACCTGGCTAAACGGGATGAAATGCAATATCTGCTCCTGTTGACGCGCTCTGAATCATGTGAGAGAAGGATAGACTCCAAAAGCAAAGAGACCTCATTTGGGCATGACAGCAGAGTGGGAATTTTATTCCAGATGTTTTAGGTTCTAAAGACAGATATAATCCAGCCAAGGCCAAATCCATGGCACTGGCTCAGATGGAGTAAGTAGATTTCTGCCTCTTCGCACAGTCTAAGGACATAGTCCTTTGCATGAAATTCTTCCCTGTTTCAAAGGCTATTACAAGGTCTGTTTGTCACATTTAGGCTGCCACCCTTGCTTATATTTGTCACCATAGCAGTCAGAGCTGCTATGCTGCTCTGCGAACAACAGCTTTGCCAGACGCTTTTCTCTGTGGGAAGCAATGGGAGCAAAGAGAGACTATGGCCAAACTGGAATAAAAAAACCCAATGCTTCTTCTGGTTATCTTTGTACAAATTAGACATTTTGAAGGATGACCTACAAATTCAATGCATTACTATTTTGTGAGGATCTCAAGGCCAACAACAGATCAAGCAGCTTGCTTCATTATGAGAAACTAACAGGGAAAACAATAACTGTGCATTTCCTATTCCAGACTCTACCCTTGGACTTCAAAGTTCGTAATAGCTCCAGGACACCTCTCCAATTGCTACAGTAGCCACTAACTTACTGATGTCCAAAGCAGAAAGGTGTTCTGTGTCATGTTCAAAACCACAGCACATAAACCTGTGATCTCCAGGAATGCACAACAAGAATAATTTCAGATCCTGCTGGATCCAAAATTGAAGATGTTTGCCTGAAAGGCAGGAATGAAAGGAATTCAGTGCCCCAGTGAATTTGCCAGAGGAAAGTCCTCCCTCAGTACTTCCTGAGTTACCCAATGTAGCAAACAACATTCTGTTTCACTTGTCTCATTTGTTTATGACTGTTAATTCTGTCTCACAGAGGAATGCCCGGGTGACAAATATTGCCAGCAGAAGGATGTGTTTTATCCTGAGACCACATTGCAAGCTGCTTCCCTACTTGGTGCCATACTTCTCTGGGTCAGGAAGGATCTGTAGAATTGTATTTGTTTTACGCTCTGTTTAGTGTTGCCATGCATGGATTTCTCACTTAGAGACTAACAAGCAGGTCAAAGCAGAGCTGGGAAAGAGCCTTTTTGTGCCAGCTACTGTAGTACATGCTTCAAGTCAGCTGCTATTCATTTTCCCCTCTGGGCATTCTGAAGCTCTAGAGACATTTGCCTAACAGAATTCAGCTACTGAGAAGAGGGTGGCTTTGCCACATTTTGCAGTTATTTTCTCAGATACAAAAGCTTTTGGAAATTCAACAAACCGTATTTCCAGTACAAAGCTAAGGAAAGAGCCTGGTCTCCAGAAGCTGTTTCCAGGTGCCTCTGCTAAAAGACCAGCTGCCGACACTGCACCACACTGTGCTGCCTCAGGTGCACCTCACGGCATTGAGTCTGCAGGGACATGTTCCCAGAGGCAGAGCAAGAGGTCTTCAGTGGCAATAGCAGCACTGCTGCAGCAGGCTGCCTCTTCAGTCCTGGTACATCTCTACCAAGAGCACTGCTTCCTGCACAAAGCCAGGCAACCTGCCAGAGAAGATGCTACCTAGTTTTCTAAGCCTAATTTAGGAGGCTTAATATAGTCACCGGAGAGAAACAGGTACTTGGAATTGCCCTTAATAGTTAGCTCACAGTGTGGGTGCTCCAATTCCCTCTCTCCAGCCTTGCTGCATGCTGAGCACAACAGCAGGCTGCAGGCACATCCCTTGCTGCCCCTCTGCCCCCAGCATTGACCACTGCTTCAGACCTTAACTGGGTGCTTACTGAAGGTATCTGATTGCTAGTACAGTAGACCAACATACAAACAGCAAAAAGCATCAAGGAGACATGAAGGCTAGAAGGGAGATCTTAGGAAATGAAATGCCAGTTTCTTTCTCCATGCAAGAACAGGGCTGAATTTAAATTCTAGAGAAGGGAAGACTGCCGTACTTTGGTAGGCACTCCAAGTATTTGCAATTGTGAGCACTCTTTCCCTTTTCCATGTGTTTCACAGCCTGTTCTACCTAGAATGAGGGTATTAGCACTTAAAACGTTTTTCTGAGCCCCCTGGTGGTGCTCAACATGGTAAGTGTCTGAGCTGCCAGGCAGAGCAGTGTGAGAAGCAAGACTTGCCATGTCTTGGTAGCCTTATTCATTATCTATAAAATAAATGCTATCTGGAATCCAGCTACGCCCAGGTGAGGGCTTCCTATTACTCTGTGTGTGTGCGCTCGTGCATGTGTGTGTAACAGGCAAAATATACAGCCATATTTCAAAAGAGCTGACAGTTCAGATGACTGCATACAAGGCGCTGAGCAGGAGTGTCTGAGGTGTCTAATGGCCCTGCAACATGGTGCTGGCTGTTCATCGACAGTGGCAGGTTGGCAGACAGCAGATAAATCTGTGGTGCACGTGTCCACGCATAATGAATGCTGTCTTTATGTACTGCCTCTGCCATGTAATCATCTATTAGTGCTAATTGCTAGAGCCTAGGGCTGAAGTGGCCTTTCACATTAAATAATATGATAATAAATAATATAGATAAAAGATCTTCTAAAAGGGCAGCTGTAAGAGAAAGCTCCTCCCTGGCTTAAAACATTGCCTTTCTCCCCAGAGTAGAGTTCTCTGCTGCAAATTCAGTGCAAACAGACATTTGATGTGAGGAGGAAGAAGCTTCCTGCAGACAGTGGAGGTCAGGAGGGCCACCCTACAGAAAACATAGCCTGAAACTTCAGCATTTACCTCTCTTCCTTCCTCTGATGTCAGCTATGTCTGAATCTACAGTTCAGGGTTTGGCAGGTATTGAAGCCCCTCCTATGCTGTATGGTGACCTACAGTTCATCAATGCCCATGGCACAGGGCTAGCTGGTCCCTCTGCAGCCAGACAGTGTAATAGATATGGAGGATGGGAATTCTTCATAAACAGCTCTTAAATGTACCTTGCACTGCAGGATGTGATGCGTTAAATGAGTATCATTCTGAATTGTTTTATGAGGCTCTGATGAGGAAGGAAGAACCTTATCCAACATGTTTATCGCTGAGTGCTTAACCATGGTAATGTGACTGAAACATATCCAGATGCTAAGTCTGCTGGGGGTGGCAGGTTTGGTGGCTCATGTTGTATTTTAGGAACCATATCTGACCAGGGCTTATTTGAAAGATTCTGACACTGTTCCCAAAACAACAGTTGCCTGGGCCTCCTGTTAGCCCAGCAACCAGACCGCTCAAAACTGATGGCAACAGGGTGCCAATGAGCAAACCGCAGGGATGGGACATTTGGATTTCAGCTCCTCCAGCTATTTTCTACCCACAAATTCTACAGACCCAACAGATGATTGCAGTGGAGATTATTATAAGTATGGGGCCAACTTAGATCCTGGTCAGTGTTAAAAAATAAAGAGAAGGAATGTAAATTGAGCTGCAGGTAGCCAAAAGTGTTCCTGTGTTAAGAAGGAAGGTGTTCCTGTAGGTGCTGCTCACAGCACTGGTTTGAACCGTAGCTGAGACATGACATCCCAAGAATATCAAGGTCAGATCAAAATTAAACCAGAAACAATTGAGATTGTGAAACTTCAATTAAGCCCAAGTCTGCAACAGATAAGAGTTCAGTGTTTTGAACAAAAAAAAATTAATTAGAGAAGGTGATCCCTTTAACAGTAGAGATTGTGACTTCCTTTGAGTGACAAAAAGGTTTTATAACACCTAGACACCACCATGTTTTAAAGTTATAGGTTACAAAGTTACAAGATCCTTCCCCCATCATGGACATGTATGTACTGAAACAGCCTTTCTGTCCTTAGGTTTAAGCCCTTCACTTAGCCAAGAAATCTCAGTGGAGAAGCTTTAGGAGTCCTTATGTGACAGGCGCAGTTGTTTAACAGATTGTGCTGCCAGAAGGGATGGTTGTGATGCATAGCACAGGCCAAAGAACATTACCTTCTCGGTAATGCTTAGACTGTGGCAGAAGTAAGATTTGAACCCACATCTTTCTTCAGGGAACAAAATTAGTAGGTGTGTGTCTAGCACCTCAGCTCACCAAGCCTTCTTGACAGTTGTGCTGGTTTTTTTTCACTGTAATAAAAAGAACAGTGCAGGAAAAAAAACCAGAAGTGGTGCAGCACCACTTCTAAGCGGACAGTTTTTGATCAAAATTCGTGTTCCTTAATTCCAAAATTCCTTCCATCAGAACAGAGGCCCCATTTTGTAAGGCTCTCAGTTTTAAAGCTTTTATCAATATATGCATTAATTTTGTTTCTGAAGACCTGGTCACTCTTTACAGGTCCCTCAATGGGACCTGAACTCATGTTCTAATCCAGCCTCAAATGGCACACTTTTTTCCTCCTTTCAGACATGCTCTGAAGACCTTTCTCTCATGCACAAACAGTGTGCTTACTTCTAATCACCACCTTTCAGCAGAGGTATTTGTTTGCAGAGTTCTCTGAAGTGGTTTCTGATGACAGCTTCAAAAAACCTGACCTTCCCCTCCCTTACTGGAAGTATTTAGCCTTCAGTGCCTGACTGCAGGACACCCTGCCACACCATAAGAGGGACAGACAGGAAGCAGCTGGTCTGTTGCTGAGTCCATTCCCTCTCATAAGAGACCTCTCATGAGCAGGGCAAAACGGAGCGGGTTTTGTAAGCTGGCATTCTATGAAAACCTTGGGGATAGATGCCAGGATAGGGAAGGTAAGATGCTGCTCTCAGGTTTGATCTCATTCATTTCTCCAGTTTATGCTTCATATTCCCCCCCCCCTTTTTTTTTTTTACTTTTTGCCAAGATGAACAGAGAAAGGGTTGCATCACTGACAGAGGATTACTTTGCTCACCTCCAATTAAAAGCTCCAGAACCAGAGATACAGAAAGCTGGGAAAAGAGCAGCTTTTGCAATCAAGACATTGCAAAGCTGGCACAAAACAAACCACGGATACCATCCTTGGACTCATTCCTGATACGGAAACAAGTGCTGATTCTAATTTAAGATGTTCACAAAAGCCAATAGGAGAAGGAAAAGGAAAAGCCCTGTGTAGATTTGTCTGGGGTGTCAGAATTCGTCTCAATTCCTCCAGCAAAACGATCCTTCAAGGCACTGTCATTGCAGAGACATCTGCTGTTGTAAAGGATATTGTAGTTCTGCCAGCCCTCATGATTAAACCATGAGGTACCTGATTTATGCTTTTAATTTGACTTTTTCATGATCTCAATACTTTGTATGCAAATTGCTGAGTTTCTGCCTACCCTTCACCACCTTGTTAAAATAACTTGTCAATTGTATGGTTTTCCTGTACGCCTGGTGGGAGCAGAGCAGGATGTTAATGGCAGCCGGTTCCCCACATCTATTTACAGCTCTCTGGCTCACTCACAAAGCAGAGATTGGATGCTGTCTTCCTTCACAGTTTTCCCTAAGATACTTCAGCTAGACAGGGCAACTGCAGTCATTTTATTCTGATCTCTTGACATGCACTAGCTCAGGCCAGAAAATTTTACCCAGAGATTTTTCCAGATAGAGTTCAGCAACACGTGGTTAAATGAAGCTATGAAGTTACTCCTCAGCAGGGACTCTTTCAAACCCAGAGGTGTGCAGTACCTTCCCTGCCTCCTGCTGTCTTTCTCTTGCAAAGATTTGTCAGATTTCTTTTTTTCCCCAAGTGCAAGAGTTTAAGCAAGTAACAAGAGCACCTTGCATCATAGAACAGCCTGAAGAGTAGTAAACAGCAAGGCTCTACCCAGGGCACTCTCCCTCTCTGAATGTACTTTGTACTACCAGGGTTTTGCCAACTTAGCCCATTTTGACCAGCATGGCTTGAGGAGCACTCACACTGCTGATCTCTTGGCAGAGGGACAGGAGATAAGATAATCAACAAGCCAGTGCTTTGGAAAACATTTAATTGTAACAGGTGTTTGCAGGTTGCCTAGTTACCTATGTCCTGAACTACAGTCATGTAAAGCATGAATGTACACTTCCAGTTTGCACTAATTTAGCTGTGTTGCTACAAAGCCCACGCATAGACCGTAGCTGGGACTTAGAGATTGAGTCAGAAAAGATCCTGATTCAGTGACAGAGCTGTAAGGCACAGCTACTACTGTAACAATTAAGAGCTACCCTAATAGACATGACAAAAGTACTAGAGATAAAAAAAAATTACTCTGTTCTCTTTTGCTCTTGGCTGTTGTGCTTAAGAGCTCCTCCTTTGCCTGTTGCTAGCTTGATATATCATTAGAGATTAGAATAAGCCTTTTGGAGCTCTGCTTGTGTCTTGTCCTTCCCTGTGAAGCACTTGATGGGGAAGGGAATGTTATTTACCAAGCTGATTTTTTTCTCCCCTTTTTTTGTCTGTGTGCACATTTTCAGAAAACTTTAAACCCTGTAAGCTGACCCAGAGCAACAAGGTATACACTAGAACTAAGAGGTCTCTTGTCCCCTGGGTCATCCAGTCCATCCACTGACAGAAGAAATTAAATGGTTCTGAAAGGGCTTTTCATTAAGACTCTGGGAAAGGCCAGCATCTTGCTGCCCCGCACTAATTCCTCTCAACATTGTTTTCTTAACCCACTGAAGCCTCTGCTGAGCTTAGCCTTAGCGTTGTCCCATATATGAACCAGTTCCCATTCATATTAGTATCCCAGGAACAGCAAGGGAGGTGGCACTGTAGCTAATAAGAGCTGGCCCAAAGACAAGGGAGGTAAAAGCAGATTAAAGTTGACAGCCAGGAGTGGACTAACCAACAGAGAAATTAAGGGGATAAGAAAACTGTGTAAAAGGCAATGGGAGAGAGATGCTGGCCATAGAGGGTGCTTTAGGCAGCTGTGACTAGATCCAGTGGGGCGAGTTATATGCTTATAATCATATATTTGAATAAAGCCCTTTCACTGAAGGAGGCAAACTCTTCAGTTTAACAACAAAGTGTAAGGACATAGGGTTGTGATGGTCTCAATTTGTTTTTTGCAGAGAAACAAAGCACTTTAAGAAGTTGCGCCACATAAAAATGAGTTGTTGCCAATGTTTTCCTTTGATTCTAGAGAGGGCTAAGGTAGTAACAAAGGGGAAGGAGGCCCAGAGCTCCTAGCTTGAATATTTAAAATGCAGCGGAAAGCATAGACTCTCAGATGTTGCCAGAGTCCAGCTGCCAGTCAGCAGGAATGGGCTGTATCTGCAACTACATAAATGAAGATGGCAAGGGAGGGGCTTCATGGTCATAGCAGTTTACTATGAATGAGGCATTGGCAGAGCACCCAATAAACCAGAGGTCTCCTACCCCTTCCTTCAGGAACCCTCGAGAGAGGAGGTGAAGGCAAGCAATGGCAAGGAGGCACATGCGGGGATGTGGATCAGCAGTGAAGGCACTACCACTTCCCAACAAGGAGCAACAGAGTCATCCAGGGACTGACCAGCTACAAAGTCCCATCTAACAGCATATTCTCCCAGAAGACTGATTCAGAAAGAGATGCTTCATGATGTTTTATTCATAAAGTGTCCTCATGACTATTTTGAATGTAGTATTGATGGGTAAAGTTGCTAGGGATACAATTTCTCAGGCTGTCAAGACAATGTTTTAATTCCTTTCTGCCATCTGCATGTCTGATCAAACAAGCCAGTAAGTATGACTAAAGGAGTCAAGGGTTGGAATAGCTAAAACACCCGAGGAAGTCCGGGGGAGAGAGAAGCTGGAGATCTAGTGGAAGTGCCTAGAGGCAAGACCAGAGATACAAAAAGACTGGAAATGGTAAGATGAGGATGTATACTTTCAGGATACATCGACAGGGTCATTTATCATTTATCAAGGAAAAGTATCTTCAGTGCTACCAAAAATACAAAAACCTGCTCCAGAGAATTTAGTTTGATTACTCTGACTAGATAAATGGTAACAGAACAGTCATAAAAGTCTGGTTGTGGTTTTAGCCTGATTTCTGATGGAAAAGACACTTGCAGGATCTTACCATAGGCTGTGCATGTATACTTATTCCAGCTCCTAGATATAAAATAGTGAAAAAACAAGCTTGCTTTTCCTTTTCCCTACTTCCTAGTAAGAGGAGTTCAAAAGCAATTAGATATTTTTCTTCCAACTTGTGTGAGAACAGGTGAGCTAAGGGCTATCAATGGAAAAGGTACTCACTGAGGTATCTTCTGCATGTGTGCCTCAACTCCTATATGGAGCACAATATGTCATGAAGACCATACAGAAAAGAGTCATGTAGACAATTTTTATGCCTTCAAGAAAAATACAACTCCTGGCCATTCCCTTCTATTTTCTGACTCAGCAGCAAGCAAAGTGGTGGTATGCCTGCAGTTCTTCACAGATGAACAGCATCACACACTGCATTTAGTGTAGCAATATTCTGGTACAAAACATGCTCACTGGGACACAAGTTCGTTGCACTCTTCAGATCTTTTAGACCAGACACATAGGAGATTGTTCCTTCCATACATAAGCATTCACAGCTTATATGGAGTTTATAGAGTAAAAACAATTGCAGTTAGATGCCTGTCACTTCATTAGGTTTTATGCAGTTTCACCAGATCCACTTAGCTGCCCTGTTTTATTTCTGCTTGTACTGAGCATCCTAGGAGTGCTGGTCACTGTGCCTCACCATGACCAGAGTACTTATGGGAACCCTCGTCCATCAGTGTTAGAACATAACCACTGCTGATCCTGTCTGCTCTCACAAAAGTCGAGCTCAGAGGCCATTCATGGAATCGCTGCCCATCATGTGGCATGCACTTCTGCCTGTACAATACCTGGCAATTCGGGCAAGTGACCAAGGCATTCCAGAAAACTGCATTTCCTAACCAGATTTTTTTCCTCCAGTCTTGGAGTCTTCCTGCAGACTTGCAGTCTTCTCTGGAGAGGGAGTCAGGAAGGCCCTTGCTCATATTAAAGCACAAGAAGTTTTAATGGATCTAGACATCTGCCTGTTGAATGCAGCTGTGACTTTCACAAGTACAGGTATAAAGATGTGTACTTGACTAAGTCTTTGCCAATGGATTTCTTCCCTCCTGTTATTCCCAGCCTTGAGGAATCCAAGATTCCCAGCTGCCCTTCCTCAGGAAAGGGTTGCAGAAAAGACAAGTCCAAGACTTTGTTAGTTCTGTTTCAATAGCTTTCCTGTCAGGGTATCTTTCTGGAAAATCCACCTCTGGATTATCAAACTAACAAAATGCAGCTATCCTTGGGTGAGGCTCTACACCACTTTTGTTTGGTTCTCCATTTCATCTTTCTTGCTTATTTCAATGAAATGGCCTGTTGAGCCTTGGCACTACTGTTTTTCACGAGTGCTCGGGAAACGCTGGAAACCAAGTGGCAGCTTTGAGGGTGACTCAAATGATGTAACAGAAAGAACAAGGAAAAAAGTAGCTTTATGACAAATGAGCCACTTCTGTGCTACAGGATTTTCTCTTGTTCATCGCATTCAGTGTGATCCTCCAAAAAAAGTACGTACCACAACCAAGACCGGGGAAAAGGCATCAAAGCGCTAGCAACCTTTATACTCAGTATCACATGAAATCAAAAGGGTTAAAATCCAGGTTTGCTCTTCACATGACAGTGTTTTACACCTCTGCTGTCAGACTCCCAGTTTTATGGGCTCTGGTTTATAGATGTTTATCACATTTATATATATAGCTTTTCCTCTAAATTTAAAGACAAGGGTATTTTTCACAGCAGCCAGACTCCCATTTCTTGAATTTTTGCAGGAGTTGAAAGGAAGGAGAACCTCTAAATCACTAGGAAGCTCTGACAATGCAGACCCTACTGTGCAAAATTGCTTTTAAAAAGCACTTACTTTTTATGGTCTAATTTAGGGCGACATTGAATGTTCTCAAGAATACCTTCCAGTTCCTTCAACTGTTCTGCTCTGTTAAAATGTCTGAAAGTCCTTTCCTGCATTAATTCCAAGCCAAATGTACTGTGTGCCTCTTGGAACTATACCAAATGGCCAAACTCACTCATGATTTCTAGGATAAATTACCTCTCCATCAGGCTGGGTATGAAATGAATTCTGTAGGGACATGGGGATCAGGATTGCTTTTATTTCACATACATTAGTGCTGCACTTATTGTTTGACCTGTAACTGCTACAGGGAAAGTTGTTGTGGTGGTGGAATGATGGGGAACTAAATGCTTTTAAGATCCAAAATTCAGCCAACAAGCCACAACAAACAGTGTCACTGGCTGACAATGTTTTCAGCAGTGTGTTTACATAGAAGACACTTGACACTTGCACAAACAGATTTTCATTGAATCATTTAGGTTGGAAAAGACCCTTAAGATCAAGTCCAACTGTAAACCTAACACTGCCAAGTCCACCACTGTTTTTGAGCTGCTCAATTCCAATTGTTTGCCATAGGGACTGCAGACTTGCAAGACCCTGGAAGCAGAACTTCTCGCTTGTGCTTGGGCTCTCTCCTGAAATGTACTGATACTACTGGTAGCTGCAGTGGCTTCAGTGCAGCAGCTGGGAAGTCAACTCTTGTGGAAGTGAAGCCAAAATCTGCCTTGGACTCAATACTATGGGTGCTCAGGGCATCATCCTGTAAGCCTCTAAGTGGCCCTAGCATGGGTCTACAGAGTATAGATTTGAGACAGAATAAATCGACTTCCCTGTAGGAGGTCTTTGGAGCAGGTTTCCTCTCCTCTCTCTCCTATAACAAATATACACACTCTGAAAGACTCAGCTTGGGTTGATACCACATTCTTGTTTGCAGAAGAAAGATTTCTCACCCACCAGCCTGGCAGAGCAACCTGCACATCGCCTATAAGGTACTGCAGCAATTGACAACATTTAAAGAGCAGATTGCAACTAGACTTTCCTCCAACAACCCTTCCTCGCAGCACTGCTTTTGCACTATTCTTCTGCAATAGTTCAAGTACATTAATTCCTCCTTTTTCTTCCTCAGAGAATTTCCTTTCCTCTCATTTATTTCTCTGGCAATCCACTTAACAGTGGAGACCAATAGGGGATTTGGGAGCTGACAGCCTCTATTTACCCACTGGCCAAAGCACCACCTCTTTGGCATCTCTCCAGCAACACTTTTCAGCTGCTGCTGGGAGAGCTGGCCCTACACACCAGTAGCTGGAAGATCCCAAGTCTGCTTGAGGGTGAGAAGCCTTCCAGTCACATTGCAGGATTCCTTTCTTTTTAGCAATTCCTTTTTTGTTTTCTGTGAGTTCTGTCCCATCCCCCAATAATAATCATGTGCTGAATAGGAAATACAGTCCTCCTCCCTTCTTCATAGCACACACACAGCTGCTACTTAGCAGGAAAAGAAAAGTTCCCAACAAATAAAAAGTCTCCAGGCTGTCATCACTTAAATAAAAATTAATGGAGACTTCCAAACAAGTCTGTATGTTTCAGGTGCAAGGGCATTTCTGAGTCTGCTATTCTTTTTTTTATTGTAAGGAAAGGACAAAGCATTTTTGGGAGGTAAAAGGTCTCCAATGATGCTTCATTCCTAGCTTGCTCCAACCATCCTAGATGGAGCTTGAATAGGAACACTGAAGACCTGGATTCATTACAAGGGGTGGAGGGAAAGGAAATGAGGAGTTCATCACCTTGCTGCTCTGTGCCTAATTGCACCATTGGAAAAGAGCTACTCATCTCTTTCAGAAAGGGCTTAGAAATCTGTGACACATATCAGAGATGTAGTGCGTGACAACATCATCCTTCACTGGAGTTTGCAAAAAGAAGAAAAGTTGCATCCGAAGGAAGTTAAACTCAGGTGTCATGCAGTACAAAAACACATTGGCTGAGAAAGCAACCTCTCAAATTCTTTTGTGAAAAAATTCTCATGAGTTCCCTAGAACACAAAAAACAACACAGAGCAGAGCTGATAAATAAATCTCCTTGACATCTCAGAGACAAGGTGTGGCTAAACTCCACAGTCCTCATCAGAGCAAGAGAAAACAGGTGTTGTCCTTGGGAGAGCACACAGACAGCAGCACAGCCTGCCTTTCCCAGCAGTAGCTTGCAGAGAAGGCTGCAGACACATTCTCAGCTAACCAGAGCAGGCATTTACAGAGCAGGAAGATGCCAGGCTTAAGATATCATCAGTCATGAAAGATCAAATCCTCACCAGCAAAAAGCAGGTCCTAAAGCTATTGGAGTTTCAAAATTGAGGGCAAAAAGTGCTATGCTCTAAGCTATGCTTCCCTGTCCCTCCTACCAAGAGGAAAAGTCAAAAAGAAGTAGTGATGCACATTTCCAAGGCTAGCAATCTCAAGTACCTAAAAGCAAATGGTTCTCTCCTGAGGCCAAACCACAGCCACCTCTGAGCATCACTGGCAATTTACAGTCCCTTCAAAATGAAAAAAAATTCAAATATAAAACACATCTTCTCTTGTCCACCCACAAGTTAGTTGTGCCGATTTAGAGAACATGAGGTCCCATATTAGTTGTTCTGAGTGAGACAGGCTCCTCACAGAAGTTTCTTCCTAGAATATTTAATTGCCCATTCTCCCCAATTAACTTGGAATACAAAAGGCCTGTTATAATCCTTTTACCAAGTACCTCAGCTGCTACCATAAGGTGGGATGCATAAATACAGGTGGCCTAGATCACATCATAATAACAAGCACCCTCTTTGCTACTACAGTGCTATATCAAACAGGAGCTTACCTGCTGTTTAAGAGGACTCTCCTTTCTACCTGGAGGAATAAGGAAGGCCCATCCATTCTGGTCCTCCAGCAAAGAGAGGACTGCAAGTAGTGAGAGGGAAAGTTGTAGGTAGAAAGATCAGTAAATACTTCAGGGGGTTACATATGTGATAAAATTTTCATTTTTATAGCTATTACCCATCTTGCTGTCTCTGCTTCTTCCTCCCCATTAGCTGATCAGCCCTTTCTACTAGGTGCAGAATTTAAACATAAGCAAGAGATTGATGCAAAAATTCTGAGAGGTGAAATTAAACCTAGAAAGCTTAGACTTCCACCTTGAAATGGGTATATCCCCACAGCTATCAAAAGCAGCTCAAAAGCATTTATAGATTGCTGAAGGCTGACACTAAGCAGGATACAAAAACAGTAGGCTTTTACTCATCTTCATAAAAACAGGCTATCTCTAGGAAAAAAGAAAGGAAAGCTAGCTACGGTTTAACATCTGGATTGTGATAACACCTGCATTACAGTTCACTGCTCTATCTGGCTATTGTATGAATGCAGAACTGAAAGAAAGCTTCCTAGGGAAAAGAAAACAAAATAGCAGAAAGAGAGCATCAGAGCAACCTACTTCTGAAATAGAGCCACTAAGGCTCTAGGACCCCCTCTGTGGCCATTATAAGGGGTTGGCTACAGAAGGGCATGCTGGGAGAAAACCTTCATTAGGGAAATACCTGATAATAAGACTAACTAGTAGAACCTGGGTGGGGGTATGGTAGGGTGATTGGGAGCATTGCTAACATTGAAGTTGGCTTACTTGTGTTGGAACTGTAATGGCAAGTAATGAAAGCACCAGCAGGCCTTAATGGTATTTCTAATTGGTAGGAGTGTATGTTGTTGGGAGGAGCCTTCGGCATACTGGACAAGCTGGGTTACCAGCTGTGTCTCCTTTCACACCCTGCTGAGACAACAGGCTTGATTAGATGGCTCTATGGGCTCTGCCTTCCATGCACAAGCAGAGTAGCTATGTCATCTCCTGGAGCAGCAGTTTCTGCTATGCTAACCTCTTGGAAAAATAAGAAGTGGCAACAGCCAGTTTTCTGCAGGCCCTGTCCCCTCTGACTCAAGTTCCTGGTAGGTGGCCAGTTTCAGCTTAAGTATTTGGTATGGCATATGCGTAGGGAGTGTAGCAGAAGTACTAAGATGGGTATGAACTAAATGTAAGTTGAGGTGGATGTGTGAGGGTTTAAAGAATGGTCTGTATTAATAACCAAGGACACTGTTTCCATTCAGACAAAAAGCCCCAAAGACCTTTACCCTGCTAAGGCAACAGCACAGATGACTGCCAGCAGCAGACCCTGCACTGTGACAACAGGAGGAGGGCAAAAAAGACTGCAGCATATCACAAATGCTGTTGCTTTTTTATGCTAGCCCAATGTGAAGACAGACTATAGCAAAAGGGCATAAAACGCATCCAAAAATTAGTCTGTTGTCACCAGTCAAGAGGAACGCAGGAGACACAGTGTGGACTTAGTAGCCTGCATCCCAGCCTCTATGCTGCACACAAGTGATCCTGCCCAGACCACTTGGACACATATGGGGTTGTGAAAGGGAGTGGATCAATGTGCTTAGAGATTTTGTATAAAAATGAAATCGCCTTACCCTGCCATAAGATCTTGAACTGAGTTTTATTACACTATTTTCCAACATACGGAGACACACTGTTAGCACGTTCAACCTCTTAGCTCTGCTTTGGGAGCAGAGGCAAGAAGTCTAATACTTAAACACGACCATGAATTGAAGGTAATCCATCAGGCAGGCAGGGGCACCTTCAGAAACTCACAGGCATGGTTGTGAGCCAATGCCCTCGATGAAGCCACTGGCTGCTGTTTTGGATGCCAGAGAGTTTCTAGAAGCAACTTGGCAGAGTCTGTTTCTGCTCTGTGAGCTATATTTAGCTATTTTTAGGCACCAGGCAAAGAGGAAGGGAAGTTCCTGGCATCTAAAAGACAGCTGAGGAGAAAAAAAATCCCTCTAGGTAAGCAGGCCAGCCTGCTGTTATCAGAGCATGTTGGTTAAACTCTCCCCAAGGGGATAAAGGTGGGAATTTAATATAAATGGAAAACACCAGGGAAAGGTACCAATGTGGAAAGAGATGCGTTAATTAGAAAACCTCCCAGTGAGTTGAAGGGAAGCAAGAGGTCTGTTGCCACGTTACTTTTGGGGAGGCAAGTGGAAATATTAGTCGGGAGCAGCACTGAGCCTAGAAAGAGAACATGACAGAAAACTGGTTTTCCAGCTCCGGAGAGAGGTGTAATTTGTTCTCATTATTCATACTGCCTTTGTACTAACAATATTTCTTGGTGCTCAGTTCTTGTAAGCACCATTTCTCCTCCAAGAGATCTAAGTCCCTGGTGTTTGCTCAGGATGGTTAGCGCAGTACACATTCATACTAAGAAGGTATCTCTGTCTGAAGTACCAGAAAGAGCTGTAGCTGTAACATGATGAGCTAGGGTGTAAAGGGAGGCTGCACCACACAGTGAGGCTGATAAAGGAGCTGCCCCCACCTCTTGGTTGCAGCCCTGCATGAGTACTTGTGTGGCCTGGTCTGCCTGATCTCAGCTGGGATTTCTGACACACAAAGTTATCAGACTCTGTCCTGGGAGCTTCCTTACCTTGTAACAAGAGTGAGAAAATATTACCATACCAATATTCCTTCTCTCACAGAGATGTAATCAATCCCAATACCTCAAGACTTTGTCTGCAACCCTACAGTAGCAAACTAGCAATACCAGGTCAAGCGCTTGCATGGTGAAGGGTAAGAGGAAACAAGGAGGAACCAGATTTCATTTTTTAACTTTTAAGAGAGTTTTATAAACTGCAGTTAGGAACAAACGGTTTGAAAATGCATGAAGAGTCCCTAGCTAGTGCCCCAGTGAACCTGTAGTAATGTTTTGCCTCTAAAGCATTTAGAAATGTATGAAAAGTGTTATTCAAATGAATAAATAATAGCTCTCAGACTGTTTTGCCTGAAGAACTGCATACAATTTGCATAAGCCCTTGCATTCATAGCTCTGTGTTTCAAGCCCCTCCTCAGCAAGCAAGGGAGGGAAGAGCGGGAGGGAAAGGACTCATTAGCAATGCTTCGAGCCAGAAGTCCAGATGGGATCCGAAGCTAAGCAATGTGGGAGATGTGGCTTAAGGTTCAGTCTGCATGAAGGGTGCATCTGTTTTTGTCTTGAAAGTATACCTTGACTTCACCTGCCAACTATATGCATCTCAAACTAAATGAGCTTCCCCTTATTAAAGTGCAATGTATCCTAGTTTTCAGTCCAAGTAAGGCTTCACACAGGGAAGCAGACATCTGCTGAGTGTTTGCACATGTGTTAAAAAGGGAAGACAGCACTTTTCTGCCCTCCAAAAGCAAATTCAGTACTGTTGAAGGGTAAAGCACACAGTGAAACAGGAGGGAAGCAGCAACACTGGGCAGTGATAAGCAGGGATATATGTTTGCCATTAATACTGTTGCAGCTAGGAAAGAAGCCGCATCTTTCCAGCACTGACAGCAATAAACCAGCTTAAGAAGGGAGGCTGCAGAAACTCCATCACTTTCTGCCCTGTAAAAAAACCTGCTTCGTTTCAACCTGATGCAGAGCTCTCCAAGACACAGAATCCTTTTGTGTTATACAGAAGATCATGGTCATCAAAAATCCTTCCAGCATTTAAGTGGCTTATCTCCCCAAATTTGCAGAATGTTTTGTTGGTTTCTTTATCCAGCTGAATTTGAAGGGACGGTGGTTATTCCCCACAACAGCAAAAATGGTTATGTAAAGCTTAGAACTTTTCCCTCCTATTTTCTCCTGCACATACAGCAACAGCACATGCCAGTGCCAGGTGCCACATGGTTTTTGGGGTGCTGCATTTGCATATTTTACAAACATACAAAGCTGTAATACTACATGATACATTATTCAGCAAAAGGGATAGTCCAGCATGATCAGAGCTCTTCCAGACAAAACTGAGAAAATTAGCTTTTCTTATCTGTAATACAATATATAATGTACACAATGTGTAATACAATAGAATGCAAAACGTGTGATACTGTGTTTCTATAATACATTCCCCTGTAGAAGCTGAGATGATTTCTGAAAGGACAGTCTCTCACCTCTTTCTTTCCCAGTCCCTGTCCAGTTCAAACATTTGGTAACTACTTTCTAGAATGCCCTTGCAGCCTCACTGCAGGAGCAGGTCTTTCAAGCACCCAACATATAATGCCAGACTACATGTGCAGTAAGACCCAACATCTGATTACATTTATGCAAATACCTATATTTATTAGCATAGCAGGAAGATTGTTCTATTGCCTGCAAAGAAATGAGCCCCTTTATTCAAATAGATGTGTCAGTTCTGAGCACTTACTAAGATCTATTTGTAATCCATAGGTATGCACGATAAAATCAGGATACTTAGCACTTCTGTTGGCAGAGAAACTGCTAGGAATATTGGTAGCAGGCAACTCAGTGCAATTATTAAGAGAGATATTTAAGTACTCTTCAGGGTAATTCTTGATAGTGGCAAGGGAACCCAAACATACTCAAAATCTCATTCTAGTTTCAGCTGCCAACACTGTTGATTGTAGGACCCAGTAGGACTGTGATGTCCCTGCAAGACATCCAGCCAGGATCAACCCACCACACCAGATGAGATCAATAAGGTGATGAGGAAGGGAGAGCTTGGCAGAAGAGAAAGCACCATCATCATCTGCTCTGCTAGGGGCAGAGTCCTGAGGATTTTTTAAGGCTAAATGTACTGGCCATCTTGGTTTAAGAACTTGAGGGCATTATAAATTTGGATAAAAGTTTGGTTAGACACAAGATCAGCTGCAGCTTCCCATTTGCAGCTGCTCTCTCAAGGCTTTAGGTTTATTTAACTTGGTTCTTATCAGCCTAAGAGAGGACTAGACTGAGACAAGGAAATCTTACTCTGATTTACTTTGTGGGGGAGAGCAAGCTGGGCAGTCACGTGCATCAACTTAGCATGGTTCATGACAACTGGTCTAAGGAGGAACCAGGAATACCAAATGCAGACACTAATATACAATACTTCACTGCCTCCCATCATTCTTGGGAAAATGTCTGGGATCCTATAGTGGATACTAGAATTACTGTTTTCATTTTTCCCTAATTAGCTATGAAATTATGTTTGCAACCTGCTAAAATGCCCGCTTATACTGGTGGGTAGCAAACATTTGCCCATCTGCCAAGAGGTTTTCCAGCGGACATTTATCTAAATAGGGAAATCAGTCTGCTATTCACATCTGATTAACAAACACAGACTCTAATTAGCCCATGTGATTAAGATTCATTTGAGAAATCACTTTAACACATACATAAAACCATTGCTCCTTTACTCAGTGATGACGATGATGACCAGAAAGAAGAGCTGTCCTATCTCACTCGAACTCTGCAAAGGAAAAGCATAAATGTTTAAGGGTATATTCAGAGCAAACGGTCAAGCCACTGTTAGGGTAACTCCACTGATAATCTGTGATTTTTCCTACCAAGGAATTTGTTGTAGAAGGACCATAGTACGGACAACCAGGGTTGGGGCGAGAAAAGTTGCCATTTCTTACCAGCCCACCAGCACTGTCTGCCTGCGTTCTCTTAAGATTTGTAATTACAGCATAGGAGATGGGTCTCGGGTACATAGTCTTAGGGCTCTAGATTTTAATTCCCTCAGAGAATACAATTGAGATTCAGAATCTGGGTCTTCCTGCACAGCGACAGGGGCTAGGCTAAGAAATTCCCCATGATGTAGGAAAGACTCTCACATACAAAGCAGCTTGAATTTCACTGTAATAGTACCTACTTATAGCAGTATGCTATGGACCATTGCAGTTCTCCCAAGAGACTTGAGTGTTGGGGAAAGTTGTTGCTTCAGTGTTGCTAAATAACACATTGCCTGTTGTTCATATGGTTCAATGCAACAATTACTACAATCAATTTGATTTGTAATGTGTCCTGTCTTATGAATCGCTGAGTTATTAACCTTAACAATGTCAATGGGTTCCTCATGTAATTGAGTCTCAGCAAATTAAGGTTTCGGGTAATTATTAAGAGCTGCTTTGTACACAGGAATATATTAATACGTTATTGATGCCAAGCGATTATACTCTTGCAATGAGAGAAGAATTCAGAGTGACTGTAGCAAAATACATAAACCCAGTCTGAGCAGCCTTAAATGACAGTGGGTATGTTGGCATATCGATTACAATTTCCTTATATTTCCCTTGTCATATTTATATAGCACTGAGCAATTTAACGTGGTGATGCAGAACTCCCATTTATTGGCTGGTTTCCTCCCAGATAACAGGCTTTGACAACCAAAGTTTCTCTGTGAGGATAACATTCAGTCCCAGTCTATTCCAAGGGTATGAATGCCAGGCAGGACTGAAGAAATAAAATGAGAGAACACCACATACAGCATATTTTAGTGTAAAGGCATAACCTGCAACCTGATGCACTTTCTTTCTTTAGGTGAGTCACTGAGGGAGTTATTGCTGTTGTTTGTATGAACACTTGTATGCCATTAACATTTTTACTTTAATTAAAACCATATTGAAATTCAAAACAAAAATTTTGAAATGGCTAAAAAACCATCAAAAAAAAACTTAGAAAGAACAGAAGAACTGAAACTGCAACACATATGTAATGTGAATGACAAATTTCATAAGGGCTCCTTCAAAAAACACAATTATCTGGAAGGCTTTTAGAACTATACCTGTATCGACAGGGCAATCTACTCTATCAGTTATACATGTAAAAATATAAGTACCAAAAAAGTCTCTAATTTCTTTTGTCTGCAAAGAATCACCTGCATTCATCTAAGTTGTTTTCAAAGGATTCGAACTGAGCTAAAGGAAAAGAAAAATAAAGTGAAGAAAAGAATGTTCTGGGGAAAAATACAGTATTAAGAGTTTGTTGCATTAGTTGCTTCTGCTTAATATTAATCTGAAATTACTATGTTGTATTGCACTCTTCTTACGTATGAGTTACTTATCCTTCTAGGCCTGATATTTAAAGAGCTGTCACACTTTTCCGGTGAGAGAGATTATTTCTCTGTACAAACCCTCCCTGTTTAAGAATTGTGATAGTGAAACTGGCTATAGGAAAGTGAGAGACAATTTTTCACCTGCCGAATATGATTCTACTATCTCCATTTAGAGCAGAAAATCTCCCATTACCCTGGCTGTGCATAGCATGCAAAAAAGCTTGTTTCATTTCCCAGGCAGGGCTGGATTTGGGGAGATGCGGTATCAGCTAGAAGTAAAATATTTCTTCCCAGGACAATGAGTATTTTTAAAGCTCTCCCTTCACCAGAGGTATACTGTCTGACTGTCAGCACTTTGTCTGCTGCCAGTCTTCCTACAGGAGTCATCCTTTGCTAATGGTAAAGATTGTTAGTGTCACTTCCAGGTACTAAAGATTCTTTTAAATCTGTTTGGTCTGTTGATGGTGATCATTCCTTTCTGCAGACTGGGCCCATAGGAACAAGAAAATTGGCTGTATTGTCCTGGAGGGTTCTGTGCCACAAGCTAAAGGAGAGAAGATATAAAGGGAAGGGAAAGCAAAACCAGGTATCTCAGTGACAGCTGTCTTTTGATAGTGTAAACATTTTCCAGCTGCTCCTTTGCTAAGGGTCTCTGCAGCCTTCATTGGTCCTGATGATCATTATTTTCTCTGTAGCCTGTAAGCAGCTAAGAACAGAGGGAGCAGATGCTTGCAAGGACTCCTGCGCATTCATCCCTGGCAATCATCCCAGCTCTCCACTTTTCTCCCTTGTCAGTGCACTGTTGCCCTACTGCCCTTAATAGAACTTCTGGGTCTTTTTAAGTTAAAATTGCAGTTAAAATTCCCTGTTAAAGTTGATAGGATAAGGACAGCAAAGAAAATCCTGTCACAAGGCTGCCAAGCACACCAGCACTGGGTCTTTAGTACTGAGAAAGGTCTTCCCTAGACAGCTAGAGGCAGAATGTGCTCCCTGACCAGCCTCCCTCTCCTCCCACTGCGAGCCTTGCACACAGCCCTTCCTTCAAGCCCAACTAGGGGTGACCAGCATGTCCAGTGTGCTTCAGCATGTGGGGTTCCCCCATGCTTTCATGTGCCTTGTACACAGGGTGAGAGAGGCTATCCTTAGTTAAAGGTGTGGCCACAGCCAGCCCAACCACACACAGCTTGCAATGCAGGAGGGATCTTTGCCTTAGTAAGGAATCTAATTATGAGGGAGGGGATTAGCATGAGCTCTCAATTAGATTATGTTTTCATCTGTCACAGAAGCTGAGTCCTGATTTCTTACAAATATATTTGCAAGTGAAGTGAGTGGGCCCTGGGAACCATGAAAACTGGGGTAAATAGAAAATCTGGAAAATGCCCCTTTCCCTCTTTTTTGACCCCAGTGAGATTCTTCATCAGCTCTGCTAAGCAGCATTTTTAAGAGCCTGTGTAAGAGAGTTAAACTAATTTTGTAGAACAATGGAAAATGTAGAAAATTTCCAAAGAAATTCAGCAGCAGGCATATTCACTCTACCTCCCTGAGCAATGGGAGCTGTGGAGGAGTTATCTGGATATTCAAGCACATAGCTGAGGTAAGACTGTTTACAGATGGTTTTGATGACAGTTGCTTTCTTTTTCTTAGGACAGATTTCACCTTGCTACAGGCTTCCAGGGAAACAATTAATGTAAGAAAATAAGGTGACCAAAACCCATCAACACAGATTTCTGTTCTGTGAGTAATCAGTGTTGCAACTGCCTGTGGTACTAGTCAAGTGGAATGTTAATATATTGTTATGGGAATGCTTGCTAGGCCTAACTGTGATGCAGACTTCAATATGCTATTTGCCCCCTGCCGTCCCATCTCCAAAGTGCTTGCTGTCTAATAGAGAAAAGAGATAGCATGTGGAGGCATTAGAAGTCTGAGTTAATGGAAGGGGGTAGTGGTAGATGCACTAGACCTGATAAACAGAGATATGATGCCCTCACAGTCACTCAAAGAGAGTGGCAGAGGCTGCAACTGAAGGCAGCTTACTCCAGTCCCGTGTCTCTAAAAACAGGACTTTCGTAAGGGGCTTTGCAAGAGCCAGCAAGTGTTTTTGAATAGATCTAGAGAAATGTCTAGTTGGGGTGAGAGATGGTGATACTTTCTAATTAGGAAGAAAAGGAATTGTTTTCTATGAGTTCCCTCTGTGATCTCATCCCTTGTGAAGCAGCCAAAAATATCAAGGCACCCTCACTTAGAAAGGAGCACATTGTTCCTTGTGTCTCTCCGCAAAGAGAGAGGTGAAGAACAGGTCAAGCATGAAAACATGCTGTAATACCCCGCATGCCCCAGCAGACTCCTCTGGGTGCAGAGCATATCTGTCCAAACATTCACCACCCAGCCCAGGGCCACCAGCTCCAGGTTGTCGCGAATGAGTGGAATGCACCTTACTCAAAAGAGAGAAGCAGCAATATGTTTTATTGAGGTAGAATAATAATTTGACGGGGTTCAATAAATTCAATAGAATTTAACAAAGTTTTAACAGTGGTTTACCAAGGCTCAATAAGTTATATTGCAAGCTTCACTCTATTAATTACTGCATAGAAGAAACATACAAAGGAAAATTGAGTTAGAATTGAGTTAGAATGATTCACACAGAGATCGGAGACAAAAGGGGTAAGGAAGACCCTCCTGTTGAGTCACGAGGTTCAGAGTGGACCCCTTTGCTTTCTAAACTCCTGATGGAGCTTAGGTGTGGCTAGGTCCAATCTTAGTCTCAGACTTGGGCAACAGCGTATGTCTAATGGAAGAAGCACAACAGTAAGGAAGACCCTCCCCTTAAGTCACAAGGTTCAGAGTAGACCCCCTTGCTTTCTAAACTCCTTCCTCAGAGAGGAGTCTAGGTGCAGCTAGGTCCAAACCTAGTCTCAGACTTGGGCAACGGTTCAGGTCTAAGGGATTATATATGCAAAATTTAGATAATGTTTAATTGGCATCAGTTCAGCATGCAATCAAAGTTACCAAGACAAAATCAAAGCTACCATACTACAAGGTTATGTGCCATATCGGTTGCTTACCAAAGATCTGCCATTGGTACAGGTCTGTCTGCCTTGAGGAGCAACCTTGAGAGGTATCCCAGCTCAAGGGGTGATCATCACCATGCAGCCATGCTGCCTAGCAGGAAGAGCCCAAAGAAGGCTCACTTAGGCTGTCATATTTATGGGATAAAGTGCTTGGCTTGTAGTCAAATTACATGCGGTGGAAAAGGTATGCATTAGACTCCTTGTACCCACAACTTTCTTTGTTCCTTGATAAATGAGTTTTGGAAAAGCCACCCGCTATTCACGTTTCAATTGCATGATCAGTGTTCCAAGGGCATATGCATCGACGTTCTCTGTGCCACTCAGCTCCTTTGTGGGTTCTTCAGAGAACAGACCCACAGAACTCCAGAGGAGTTCTTGGCCTGGTCATGGCTCAGGCCTTTACCTCCTTTGGAGCCTGTACCAAACTACTGCTAGTTTGGTTAAGAGATCAAGTGCATCCATCACACTGGTGAATCCCTGCTCCTCTGGTCGTTGACTGGGACCTTTTCAGGCTCAGTCTCGGTCCTGTCTAGTAGTGAGGAAATACGCTGTCCCTAATAAGTGGTGACATGGCAATTTTCTCCATTATGTCAGTTGTCAAGGGGGCCAGCAGATTCCCCTCACAACCTAGGACTTCACTGTGAGCCTCCATGAGACGTGCTGAGGAGAAATAAATCAATTATGGAACCCAGCATCTGTGGTCTACTTCACAGCAGCTGCCCAAAATGGATGACGGGCTCTTCTCCATACACTGAGCTGCAGGTCAGGGCTGGGAGAGCTGCAAAGGGCAAGGGAAAGGTCTTGTGGAGTGATGTTGGTGATTACAAGGCCTTACTAGCACTTCTGGCTCAGTGTTGACAGCGTCCCTTGGAATAAAAAGCTCCAGTGATGCATGGCTAAGCAATGTGGTGGTGTCATTCCACTACAAATGGCACTCGGTCCCCCGGCTGCCCCTCTCCCTACTGAGGCTGGCTGCCGATGGAGGTTATTTGAGCTGGATTGCTGAACAAAGCCTGCAGCTTAGGGGTTGTCCACTGTCAAAGTTAATAGCTTCTACACAGGCCAGGCACCTGGTTTTGAGCTGCTACAGTATGGACATACAGCATATGTTCCTGTTTAATTAAAGAAGAAAAGACAAAGCTGATAGAAAGCATAAGGAAAATGGTCTTGTGGGATATATAATCAACTCGGGCATCGAGTGATGCTCTGTTCTGAGCACATGGGCCAAGTGATCCCCCTCAGAAATTTGCTCTTAATTCTCTGAGGCCTACTCATCAAAACAGCTTTTTTCCCCTCTTTGTATTCTTAACTTGCATCTGTTGTTTTTGGAGCAAAAAACACTTGTAAAAAAATGTCATGGTTTGGAAGTCCCCCCTGAAATTAACCATCTAGAGGATTTGAATCTCTGTTTTCTGGGGACGTGTGTTTTGGCCAGATGCTGGGGGGCTGGTGCTGATGTTGTAAGAGTTAGTGACTGTCATTGGAATTATGGGCTTTAATTTTCTCTATTCCTCTTAGCATTCATTTACCGACGCCACTAGCCGCTTGCTACCTTTTTTAGTACAGTCAGTGGGCAACTTTCCAAATCAATTAATGGTATTGTTTCATTTCTTAGGGCTGTAAAATCACAAAATTTGCAAGAAATATGTAAGGCTATGAAGTATGCCATAGAAGTATGGCAGAGATGGAGACTAATTAGATCAGCTAGAGCCACTGAAATCCCATCTGCTGAGCACGTTCCATTAAAATACCTTTCTTTTTGCTTCAAGAAATATCAGGAAGGGGGGAGGAAAACACAATGGATTTTCATATTAATTCTTCTCAGATACATACGAAGGGGAAATTGCAAACAGCTTTTCTACATGAGGGTAGCTTTTTCCTGTTAGAGCCTGTATCCTAAGCGAGGCTTGGCATTGAGGTGGGGAAAGCAGATCTGTTGCAGGAAGTGGTCTTGACATTGGTTTGGTGTTCTTCCTCTTTAAAGAACAGCTTGAAGCAAAAGTTAGAGGGCATCAGCCAAGCAAAGCCACAAGAGGTTTGACTGGGTCCTTAGAGGTCGGATCTCTTGTGGGCTGACAGCACAGAGAAATCTGCAGGGACCTGAAAGGCCTCCTGCTCGTGGAGGGACAGAGGGGTTGAGCTTGTACCCGAGACCACCTAGAGACAACAACTGATGGTATAGGCCTGTGCAGACATAAAAGAGAAGGCTTTCTCTGGCCTGGAGGTTCCCTAGGCTAATGATCCCTAGGATCATAGCACAATTTAGGCTGGATGAGATCTCTGGAGATCTTCAGTCCAAGCCCCTGCTCAAAGCAGAACCAACTACACTGTTAGATGAGTTTGCTAAGCTGACATGATGGATAAAGAACAGGTAGGATAAAAGGGCAGCGGCAGAATGGACTGGTGTCTGAATGCCCATTCTCACATCCGGTTACCGGACTATCCTCCGGCTTCTCTCGGTACAGTCTCAAAAGCTAGAGCCGTCTTTAACTTTGTTATACAGCAGCAAGAACAGTAGGGAGTGTTCGCGAGCTGTTACAGCTCCAGCACATGTTGCTTCCATTCATCTTTTATCCTCAAAGAATAAATAGCCTGAAGGGCCTATAATAATGGCTAAATTGTGCAATGTAAATTAAAAGCAAAAAGAAAGAGCAGAAGCCACTGAGACAGTAGAAAGCATCTCTCTGCAGGCAGGATTGAAATCAGCCATCCCAGAATCCTCCAGCTGAGCTTGTCACTGCATTGGCTTTTAAAGGTCCTAAAGCACACCTTATTTTCTCAATGGTAAGCTGAGGGAACGAGAAATTCTTTCTCTGGCCTTCAGTCTTGTCTATCTAGATTATAATTTGCAGTAAAAGTCTATGATACATCACATTCCAAGTCTCATCTTATGTGTGTGATCGTATAACAAGATACAATGCTGGCTACTGGGTGTCACATTAAGTCAGCGTGCATTAAGCTCTCTGTGTGTGTATGCATTAATTCAAGAACCAATATGCTTTTCCTTATCAATGCATTTGTTTTGCCCAGCACTTCAGTTAGATTACAAGTCACAAAACTCTGTTCTGCTCTTCTAAAACTCTCTCTAATGGCTCCATTTGAAAAATAGCATGCCATGTACCTCATGTCTGATATAGCTGCATACTATTGTACAGCAGCCACACCTTGTTTCTGAGGTGGTTGCTTTTCAACTTGTGTTGATGTCCTCTCTTTGTAAGTTGTGTATCTGACTATGAGTTGCTCAGTCCTGGATCTTTTTCCCATGACCAGAAAAAAGTAAACCACTTAGGATTTTTTTTTTTTTTATTACCCATTGTCTTTAATAACCTCATTTTGACTGCAGAGGCAGATAGCAATTCAAGGATTATCAGAAGGAACAAAGAGGAGGTGTGGTGTTTTTAATAGCTTTTATTGTTGTTCTCTATCTTCCTCTACCTTCAGCGACATTGCTTTTCTTTCCCTTTCTTTCCTGAATCAACTTGAGCAGTGGATAATTGGATCAAACACCAAAAACTCCAGTTACAGAGTTCATAGCATCATTAAGCCTCAGGTTAAGGGGATTATTACTAGCAGGTGATTTTAATTTGCTGCAGCAGTCAGCAAAGGTAAAAATGATATCAATACATTTCTAATCTTGTGTTGCTGCGTCACTTATTTAATGTGTGTGGAAGGAATAAATTGTGGAACAGATTCTTGCAGTGTTAAAGGACAAAGATTAAGCAAAAGAAATGCCTGGGAATTTTAAGATGTTTGTATCTAAATGTTTAACATTTAAATTTAACAATAAAGCGATGCTTGAAGGAGTTACATGCCAATTTATGACAGGAACATTAGGTTCATCTGAGCTGAAGTGTTGGAGCTTAGCAGTGATTCGAAGACATCTTTGTGCTGTATTGCTAAGCAACCCCATCCTCAGCTTTGTGGCTTGTTAATATCACTTAGCCCCATTTCAGAAGTAAGCTGCAAAAATCAAACTCCTGATTTAGGGAAAAGGATCAAGGCAGCGTAAATATTACTTTCGTAGTATGTTGTCTGCTTTTAAAGGGGGGTTACGAGTGGCAGCTGGTGGGACGGATCGGAAGTAATAGCCTTTTGCAGTCAGCAAGTTTTCTTCCTCAATGTTCAATGCTTGAAGCTTTTGGGATTATCAGATTCTGATAAGAAAAGGAAAGACTGATTTTACTTACTAGGTGAAGAAACTAAGCCTGCTCTTTCTGCTGGCATGGGAGCCCAGTCTCTGAGCAGAGAAGAATCTCCTCTGCGACAGCTCCACCCAGGGCAGCATTAGCCTTCCCTCCTGCCATCCGTGTGGGCCTCCATGCCTGCGCTTTGCTTCTCCTGTGCTTCTTCCCATACCACTTGTGAGGTCTGATGAGGAGACTGAATCTCAGATTAACCTGGAGTCAGGTGGGGCTTTTGGGCTTTGCACCAAAACCAGAGCTAATGGGGAGCTTATCACAGGAAGTGAGGTTGTGGGTTTTGGAAAATTTCAGTCCACAAAAACAGAAGTGAGGGGGCGAGACAGCATAGGATAGGGGAGCCAGGACACACAAAGCAAGAGAAATGCATAACACAGTAGGAAAGGAGATAACAGGCATCTGAGGGTGAAGAACCCACACGTGGTGTCACTTGCTACACATGAATAACAGTATATTGAATTTCCCTTTAAGATATCCAGGCCCATCCTGTATCTGTGGCCCATGGCCACCACCCACCTCAGCTGCTTAGTGCAATCAGGACAAAAGCAGTCTACTATGCTCCAAAGACAGCAATAGTAGGACCAATGCCTCGCATACCCGAGAAACTTTGTACCAGTTTAGCTTAAATCAGTTTTCATTCTGATTCAAATTGCATCAGTGACAGAGGCCAGGTGGACCCACAGGATGGAAGAGTGACTGAAAAGATGGGATACTCTTGGTTTGGTCCATAAAAGGCACAAGCGTTACATTATCAAGGTCAGAAAGGGTAAGCTCCATTTACTATGGTTATGCTCGTCTTTACAACAGGGCAACTCAGCTTAACACTCTTCTTAAATTGATTCCCAGATGACTTGGTTTGAATTGGAAGGAGAAAATGATATGAGAGCACCCACACTCCTTTGAGCACCAATGAAGCAACACTGTTTTAAAATTTTGTCTTTAAATAAATCATGCTGACCTTCGTGTATACAAAAAAATCAATCACTCAGATAATCTTTCTTCCCCTACAGCTGGCATGATCCTTCTTATGGAACACACAACAGCCAAAGGGTTAAGGAGAGAGGGGCAGTGGTAAATAGGGAATTTGGGGTAACTCTTTGGGCTGGGTAAGTCCAAAGAAGAAAAATACATCACTGTATATATGCATCCTGGGTACTATACTGGAAACCAAACTGCAGTTATACCAGGGATTAATTTAGTTCTCAGGTATCATATTTTATTTCTGAAGGAAAACGGGGGAAAAGTGATGTGAACATTTTCCTCCTAATACGGTCAGACAACTATAGTAACCATGGCAACAGGAGGAGCAACGTCTCAGAGATTGTATGTCTGGTAAACATATTATCTAGACTTCTATTTATTATGGTATTAAATAGCATGTTTGTGCTGAGTCCTAGCACAATATATTATTACATTGTTATGACCGAGGGCCAAATCTATCGGTTGAGAGTTCAACAGAGTTACTGGTCCTAAATGCAGAAATAATAGCCAGTGGTCCAAAGACTCCTTGTGGGAAAACAAACATAGCAGCTTCCACAAATATTCCTGTCTCCCTGGGAGGTTTGTTTGGTGAGGTCTGTTCTCCCTCTAGTGTCCTGACAACTGGGGTAAGAGCCTACCATTGCCACCAGCTGCCAGAGCCGCTCCTCTAGCTCCAGCAAGAAAAGCCAAGGGCCCTTCACAGGCAAGATTTAGGTTCAGTCCTTGTCCACACACAGCTGTGGGGGGTTTTGTTTGAGCCTTTCTCCCAGGGACTAGTGAGAGCTGGTGCCTGACTTCTGAGCTGGAAGACCATTTTGATCCCTGCTATTGATCTGCATGCGGACAGAAACCCCTGCCCATTCCCTGCCTGATGCCCAGATGTGCTGCAAACCATTAGCAGAAAAAACAAGAGAGTTCGCACTTCTGTGAAGTATTGGTTCCAGCTGTTATAACATAGCGCTTTACATATTTTCTCAGTATAAATGCTGAAAAATATATTTTAATATTTTACTGTTCTCCACCTCTTCTCACCCCCTGGTCGCATTGCCAAAGATAAAAACGGAAAAGTGGTAAATCTGATACCTTGTGTAGAGTGAATGTAGAACTGGGCAGTTCAGGGGCAGGAGATTGAATCCTGATAACTGTTGTTCAGTGCTGAAAGTACTTGAGTAGATGAAAGGAAATTTCTTCCTGTATGGCCCCACTGTGTGTGTTTTCCTAAGGAAAGTGTAAGTCAATGCTGCTTCTATCCTACTAGACTTTATGTGAGTGGACAGTCTCACCAGACAGCAGCGTCTGAGTTTCTGTCTGCTTGACGGACGCATCCTACAGTGAACATCAGTGCCCCCAACCCCACATTGCCCCACCAACAGGAGCGACCAACCCAGATTCACCTGACTCAGGCTCTGATGCAGAGCCAGAAAGAGCCTTACCCTTCCTTCCTCTAGCCCTGCCTTTTCACAGGGCTGTAGGTGACCACCTCAGAAGCAATGCTGAGCTGAGGTGGAGTGACAGGAGCCCTCGGCTCAGTAACGCCAGCCAACCGGGCATTAGCTCGGTCTGGGTCCCTGTCCTCCTTGCCCCTATGATAACTCCTGCTCTGTGACCTCTACAAAACAAACATTGGCATCATCTGCTTAAAGGCCAACAGTGAGGTGAAGTCTTACTCTTCCGGATTCTCAGTACTCCAGTAGTTCTACTAAACATTATTATCAGTGTGGTAAGTTACTTGAATATAAACCCTCTCAAGAACTGAAGGCTTGGTCATTTCCTTTCTGCTCTAATAAGCTTTGTTTTATGCAACTTCAGGAGTTTTTTCAAGCTAGAGGTTCCATTCCATACTAACCTCCTAAGCAGACCTGTCAAGTTTCATGGTGGGGTCAAGGGGCGAATGAAGAAAAAATTCAAGCAACATGCAGTCTGCCTGAAAATCCAACTTGAACAGCTCCCAAATGGAGTCTTTGTCCAAGTTTCTTTCCCTTCAGCCACTGGGTGCAATCAACAGATGTGGCCTCATTTCAAAGACAGCTTTTCCTGGAAGAGTGAGGAAAGGCACATTGTTCTGCCTTCACTTTGCCTTTGCTTTTCTGCAACAAGCCTGTTTTATGGCTGGCTGGCTACTGAAGGAAACCTAAAAAGCTCTGCCTTCTGCTGCACTGCTCTCGGAACTATGCTCTGTTTTGAAAGCAGAACCTTGAAGCTTAGCAAAAGTTCATCGAATGCAGTTTCTTGAATGCAGTAGTAAAAGATTCATGCACAACTGTTCTTAAAAGGGGAAGAAAATACTAAGACTTTTGCATGCTTGTCTAATAGTCAAGTTAACTGTAACTTGGCCTGCTATCCTTATCTTGATAATTTTGACAAGTAGCTTTTGGGAATCAGACAACCTAACCTGAGGATCAGGCAGTCAGCACGTAGGCTTAGAATATGATTCTCATTTTAAAAAACAGGCCTTCAAGGGAGCCTAATTGGTTAGAAAGCAGAAGCATACTTTTTTCTCATTTTTTTCTTTAAGAATGCACATTTTTAATCTTGGGAAACCCATTGAGAAAAAGTAAATCTGGGGCATGAATAATAGTAGGATGCAAAAAGGCCCTGGACAGCCTTATAGAGAGCAGGGCTGTCGGCACTGTGCAGCACTACAGCAGCAAGGTTTACTAAAAGGTTCAATTCGATGTTTTGTTCCTCCATTTCACATTAAAAATCAAACCTCTTGCTGAACAAATTTCCCCAGAGGCAAGATCCTCTGAAGGTTTCTTGCCCCTTCCAATGAAATATCTGCCTATCTCAGAGCTGGGGCTCTGCCTGTGTTTCAAAGCAGCCAGGCAAAGAGACTACCTTGGACTTCAAGTACTTGCCAGACTGGGCTCCAACCGTCCGCCTTGCAAGCTGCAGCTGTCTGGCATGTACAAGTCAGGGTCTTTTACTGTCCATGTGAGGGGGGAAGGATTCACCAGGGAGTGAAAAGGAAGTGGTTTATCTATCAGAGCCTGATATTTCAAAGTTTGCTGGGAAATTATCAAGAAAGAGAGAGCATCACTTTTGCAAAATTGAATGGCCCAGATTAGCTGCTAATCAACATATAGCAATATGGAATGGACCAGGCTTGGTGACACGCATGGGAAGGAGCCGTGGCAGGCAGCCAAGGCCCAGAAGTGAGGCTCTTCCTGCAAAACCCACTCTTCCCTCACTGGAAATGCATCGAAGCAAGAGGCATGGCTGCCCACGTGAAAAGCAGGGAGTTAAAGGAAGTGTCTCCTATCTACCCTCTCAGGCTTCCTTGTTACTGAACAATGGAGGAAGGGAAAAACTTTCTGCCTTTCTGCTTATCCCGCCCTGTACAAGTTCACAGGAACACAGCTGCCAAAAGTGCAGGCAAAGAACCCTGGCTGAGCTGTCATCAAAAGGAGTGTGAGTATGCTTCTGTATGATTTACCTTTATTTTTTTTTTTTGGTATTTGTTTCTCTCATTTTCCAATTCTCTCCATTAGATTTAAAAACCGGTTGGTGACTTCATGAAAGGTTAAAGTAGCAGAGAGATCTGACAATAATTTTTGCTTTCTGTGGCTTTTCTGAATCAATCCTTCTCTCCTTTCATTCTCCTCCCTCCCTAGAAACAAAGGGTTTTTTCTCCTTCCTTGGACTTTTCCCAAGTCTTTCTCATTCCCATCTGATTCTAAATTGGGACCACACCAAGATGCTTTACACGGTGAGCATTGACTCAGCATTCAATAGCAAACGTGTTCTGATTTTCTCCCCCTGATTAATTTTGTTAGAGAGGTGATGAACTCCACCTCTGACCTCCCCTCCCTGCCTGTCAGTCGGCTTTCACTGACGCAGGCAGCTTTTAAGCAACTCTAGTAACTCAATCATCCCTGCAGAGCCTTTTTGTGGCTGGGAATAGAACATCTTTTGTCCACAATGGGGAAGTGAGATTAATGACTCTGAGTGGCCCCTGTGATTTCAATATTCATGTTGTGGGTAGATGTGCTAACACTGATAGAAAGACCTACAGTATCACACTGCAACATTGCTAATTAACTTCACCTATGGTCCTTGAAGCCTACACTGGGTAAGCTCAATCATGTGCGAAGGGTAAAATTGCCTTGCTCTTTTTTTGTCCCCTCTATTTCTCACAAATAGTATCACTCTACTCTTCCAGTGTCCACAGCAATGCTTTTGAATACTGCTGCATTTTTGCAGCCTAGATTCTGGAAGCATCACACTACCTGCCTGTTTGAGACCTGGACCTCCTTTTTGGACCTCAGGCTTCACCTCCTCTTGAAGCCTAGTCCAAAGAGCAAGCATCTCTCAACCATGCCTCAAAGTTCAAGCTTTTAGTGCTCCAAGGACAGCACTCATGACTACATAATCTCTGAAGGCATACTGCATACCTCCCTGCAGGTCTGATTAGAGGGCCTTGCGGAAAGCGAGCTTCAGGGGAACACAGCTCAAGTGGCAGGCAGAGCACACTTTGCAAACCAGATGAATCCCCATGGAGCAAAGCATAGATAAGTGTCACCAAGGCATGGGGACTGGGGCTGGCTATGAAGCAGTCACTTGCAAAGCTCTCATGGGGTGGTGTAGGCACATACTCATACCTCCTCCCCTGGGGCTTAAGAAACCCCGTGAGGACCACCTTTCTGATGTACTGAGGGCCAGAGGTATATGAATGAACATGACTTCAAGAAGTCACATGTAAGCTCAGGTAGGATTTTTCTCATGTATTCTTGTCAGGGAGCAACAGGCCCTCCCCACATACTCATCCCATCTATTCCTATCCAGGTCTCTGTCTATCGTGGTCAGTGTGGGCAGAGCTGGGCATTTCTCTAGCTTTTAGTAATTTTGGTGCCAAGGCTGCAAACCCTCCAGGCACCAATAAATGAAGAGAGCTCCCCTCCCATCTTTTCTAAATCCACATCCTTCCTACTCAGTCACCTGCCAGTATTTTTACCTTTCCTTTAGCTCCCTGTTGATGATTCTGTAATGTTTTCCAGAGCAGATTAACTCTTTGCTACCTGAACACTGAATTCATGTGTCCTGTGGCAGCACCTGGAAGCCCTCAATGGGCCTAGAAACGCCTCTGTTAAGCACTGTGCAAATAAGGACTAAAAAAGGCAGGTTTTGTTCAAAGAGCTGGCAAAGAACTTAACTCTGTCCAGAACTTGATACGAGAAGTGGGAACTTTAAGGCTACCAGTCAAAGTTTTGGTTTTCCTTGTAATTTGTAAAAGTCCTAGGATTTAAAGGACAGGAATAAACAGAATTGTGGAAAAATGTACATTTTTTTTTTCTTTCTATTAATAGCAGCGGGTGTTTCGATAGAGAAACAGAAAGAGTCCTAGACAGAACTGCTGTGGGAGCTGACAGTCATATAATTTCTCTGACCAGAGAAGCTATTTATTAAAAGGGACTGCTATTAAAGATTATGACAGTGTTTGGAAGAGCAGACCTTACTGTGCAAGGCTGGTTCTGCAAACCCTGACTCCTAAGAGGAGGCCTGCTGGTACTGATGGGTTGGCAGGTCAAGAGGAATGGAGCTAAAGAAAATCTCAGGCCCTAGTGCATTCTGACAACCTGCCTGCCAGCAGGACACCCTCCTGCACCCTCCCAGCTGCTTGCTGAAGCAGCTTGCCCTGCACATTACTTAGGTTCCTGGAGGTCTTGGCTGAGCAAACCATATAACCCAGTCTTCCTGAGCATATTTACAAGGGCTGCTTTACAAAGTTAACAAGTGAGATACATTGAGGCTACCTGGCCGCCTCTGTATGCTGCCTGGATCATGGCCCATTTGGTCACACCCCCAAGCAGAGCTGACAGCATCTGGATTCAAAGTGAATTGCAAGACAACTCCTCACTCGAGCAGACTTGGTTCTGTCTGTGGCTCATGAGGAAGATTGATTCCCACTGGGCTGACTGGTTGACTAGGCTTGGGCAGAGCAGATTTGCACATAAAGAGCAGAGGGGCCAGTATTATTGTTAGTTCAACTAGATGTCCAAGCTACAGGTTATACAACCTCATCTTTTCTTCCTATCTGTTTTGGCTACTTGAAATCACTGGCAGGTCTTTTAGCTTATGAGTCCTTAACTTTGCGCAAACATATTCTAATAAAGAATAGCTCAGTAAAATCAACTCCTTGTATAGGATCCAATGTCACCAAGTAATTACCCTCACTTAGCTCTGAGACATGCCAATAGCACACTTCTTCCCATTCCTGCAGGAGAAATACACAGTTTAATATGCCCTTTGGAGTCCCATAAGGCTAGCTGGAACCCTGGGAAGGGAGCAGCACTGGCTGCATTCGATTTTGTGCAAAAAGGAAGTGGGGACAAACTCCCTACACTTTCTCCTAGAGGTATTTTGCCTTTGTCCTTCTTGTTGCTGTGGAGAACTGAAAGTGAAACAAATCTTTGTTTCACACACGCCCTCCTCCCCTCTCCTCTCCGTTCCCAATAGTTATGCAGGAAAGTTGGGGAGCAGCTGAGCCAGAGCATAGCGCATTGCCGTTCTAAGGGTTGCTGCTAACTGTCTGTAATACCTTGCCGAAATGTTTAGCAGCACATTCAAGAGCAAGTGTGTGGGGGAGTGCACTGGGGAAGGTGAGAGGTGGGAACAGGCATAATGTAGATGCCCTGTCAGAGA